>NC_086239.1:14792500-14967500 GCF_036321145.2 Pelmatolapia mariae | reverse complement strand
TCCTAGTGCAAAGACAAGTGGAAGCAGACAACAACAAGCACACATGCTACACACTTTACCCGAGTCATTTAGACAGCCGTTAGCACATGATTCTAAGAGGGCAAAAGAGATATTATTTTGTTGTTTCAGCAACTTTTAATTTAAAAACTGTACTTTTGAGTTAAAAGAAATATTTATAATTTTAACAACTTAAAAAAGGCATGAACATGTTTTTTGTATCAAAAAAATATCAAACCGTGACACCAAAGTATCGAAACAAACCGAACCATGAATTTTGTGCATCGCTGCACCCTAAAAAAAAAATAAAAAAAAAATGTATATATATATATATATATATATATATATATATATATATTAGGGGTGCAACAATACACAAAATTCACGGTTCGGTTCGATACTTTGGTGTCACGGTTCGATATTTTTCGATACAAAAACAATGTTCATGCCTTTTTAATTTGTCATTTATTAAAATTATAAATATATATTTTACCTCAAAAGTACAGTTTTTAAATGTAATGTTGCTGAAACAACAAAATAATTAAAAAAAAATAAATTATATGATCGAGAAATCACTCATCTTTGGAAAAGAGAGTTTATTACAGAGAAATGGCTCTTTCCAAAATAAAAGCTATACTATACGCTTCTTTTGGGCTATATTCTCAGCAGCATATTGAACATATCAGGTCCTCATAAGGAGAATCATGTGCTAACGGCTGTCTAAATGACTCCGGTAAAGTTTGTAGCATGCGTGCTTGTTGTTTTTGTCTGCTTCCACTTGTCTTTGCACTAGGATGATGTCGGAGTAAATGTGCAGTCATATTTGTTGTGTTCCCACTTGTGCTGTCAGCGTTAATCTCGTTAAAATGACATTAACGTCATAACGCCGCAAATCTCCGTTAACGAGTTACCGCGGATCGCCCCGTGTGTGGGGCTGGACGGCGTCAACACGTTAACGAGCTAACTGCGCTAACGCACTAGTTCCCACCAATGTAATTGAGCATTGCGTGGCACATCCGACATACTGTTTTACTTTTGTCCATGACGCGCTTACCTTCAGGGTCATACTTCACATGAAGACCAAAATTGTTCCAAAGGCCAGATCTGAATGAGGGTGTGGGAGGTTCAATTTCGGCTAGCGTTGAGGCAGTTGCCATGTTGCAACGAGCTTAGCTTCTGTCTCGCTAGCTTGCTCAGTGGATCTGCGCTGGACAGTGCAGCCTAGGCGGAGTAGTCGAACGCAGATCCACTGAGCTCTCAACACAGACAGTATCGTCAGAAAAGTTGATAAAATAAATTAAAATTTTGTATTGTTCGATACATATGCATACCGAACCGAAAGCACTGTATCGAACGGTTCAATACCGATACGAGTATTGTTGCACCCCTAATATATATATATATATATATATATATATATGAAAAAGGATAACAACAACTTCTATATATACATATAAACACTTAAAAACAGCCATTAAGAATGGGAAATGACCAATTTCAGTGATTACAAGTAATCACAGACTTGCTTAGGTTTAAGTTATGATTTTATCTTGGCATTACAAATTTTAAGATCAGTTATTGTTTTTATTTTTAGTGGTAACGTGTTCCACATCTGTGGGCCTTTAACTTTAATTTCATATAATATCATCTGACTGACTTACTCAGGATTCACACCAGTGTGTAAGTCTGCCTGCGAGTGCACCGACCTGCTGTTAATATGGTGAATGAGCGTGTAGATTATATCTCTGAGAACAAAGGCCCAGGCTCCTCCCAGACCGTCCTTCACCTCCCTGAGCAGCAGGCTGACGAACAAATGGTACATGAGGAGGATGCGGTGCCGTTCGTAGCTGTTGGTCGTCTCCGCTGCTCTTTCACACACGGCCAGCAGAATCCTCTGGATAGAAATCTACAGACAGATGTAACATTATTGCACATAGAACAGAAAACGGAACACTGTGACTATTATCACAACAAGAAAAGTTTGACTTGGTGATGATACATGAGACATCATACCGGGGTTTTTGACAGAATGGCTACCAGTGACTTGTGGTTGGCACCGTGGCACTTGCTGAGGTAGTCCAGTGTAGCTTTGATGACATATGAGCTGAAGTATGGTGGATTTGGTACCGGGTCTAGCTCTCTGAGAGATAGTAAACACTGATTTTACATCCATTTTTTTTTACCATACTGAGTATTTAGATGAATGAACAGTAAAAGGAAATTAAAAACAAAACAAAACAAACTACTACAGGACAAATATCCCAATACCCAATAAAGCGTTTCAGGTCTCCTCTGTCTTCTTCAGCTCCACTTCCTTCATACAGAGTCACGAGCAGTTCCACTACAATGTCAGCCAGGTTACTGTGGATCAGGCTGTCGATTTGCTGTGGACACATGTGAGAAGGTGAATTTTAGAGTAAATAAAATCATTTGACTGTGGCATGTTCAGCCAAGCGTTTGACCTTAATAACATTTTCTCAGATCTTAGGACTGACAAGCAAAAGTCTAGAGTGCAGATGTACTGTCGATACAAGCTGGTGTTACCTGTTTACCCAGACAGCTGGCATCTTTGAGCAGGTCATACACCATGTTGGCCTTCTCTCTCTGCTGTGCAACCTGCGAGTCTTGGCCCGGCAGTGCAAAGTATGGCAAAATGTTGACCATGATCTTTGGGAAACAGTCTGCCAGTAAGTCCCTCCAGTCTTTGTCGAGAGACCTGCCGATAGACTTCACCTGCTCAAAGTCATCCAGGAAGACCAGGCGGGGGATCAGCACCGGGTAGGAAGAGCTTTAAGGGTATTGGAAAAGGATGCTCAGTCGTAATACACTTGATTTCAAATAACACCAGCTTAATGTAACTATAGCAGAATTAAATGTGACTCAGTGAGGCAAAGATGAGCTTGTTTTCTCACTTATAGAAATCTTTGACTGTGTCATGATCCAGTAGACTGTAGGGGAAAGATCCAAGAGTGTAGCGGTCATCAGACTGCCTCTGTGCGAGCCACTCGGCCACCAGGTAGTTCAGGTGAGAGCTGACGAATGTTTTTACGCTCCTGTAGCCCAGCGCTCTGGAGACACTGCACAACATCTGAGGCGAAAAGAGGACAGGACAAATCATGTCACCCTGGACGATTACTAAACCATAGTAAATCAGTTTGCATGCTTGACTGAAATATTCTCCTCCCTATATTCTGCGCCTTGAGAAAGGAACTCCCATAAATCCACATGCAATAGAGTCAGTCGCAAAAATCCCACCTCTTACTGGCAGTAAAACTGGCCCATAGTGACATACGGTGCAGTATTCATCTGCGTCAGAGTAGTTATCCAAAGCAAGTGTTACCTTACTTTTACAATGCATCAAGACCTTGTAAAAGCAAAATTGCATTCAAGTAGCTTGTTACCTTTTTAATGAGCTGCTCTTCAATATCGTTTTCTTTATAAGACTGAAAGAGTGCAAACAGGGACTGTTTTTCACACACAGGGCTACAGCACAGTACGACTGACAAGCTCTTGAGCAGGGTGGCCTTGCGGTTGAACATCTCGTCCTCCCGGTCCTCAGAAGAGCAGCCTCTCTGCGTGCAATTGCACAAACAATACGTTAATCGTTGTGTGTGTGGGGGGTATAACAAAGAGTTGCCGACATGTGGTAATGCTGCTCGGTCTTACCGGAAGCTTCATCCCCTCCTGAGCCTTCAGGTAAACATTCTCAAAGGCTTTCTGCTGGTGTTTAAGTGGCAGCATCTTCCTCTTATCTGGTTGCTCTGAGCTCATGTCCAGAAACAGCCTGGAGACGCGATACCAGCGAGCACATATTTATCTGTCTGATCTTGGTCTTGCTTTTTGTTTATTAGTGGTAAAAGACGGAAGTGTACCTCTCCACTGAAATGGCTACCAGCATGCGGACTTGGTGGTGTGCGTCTGCGAGGTGAGATGGAAGGACAGCAGACACGGGATGGTCTTCCTCTCCGTCAGAGGTTCTGATGTTCAGGATGGCCCACTTACAGCATGGGTCGGCCTAACCAAGCCGAAATGACAGCAAACACAAAAGAACAAGAAAAGTCAAAAGCAGTGACAACGAGAGCTGCTGCAGCAATGGCACACTTTTACAGGCAGTAAAAACAGCAACACTGTTGCTTAATTGTAGATTTTACCTCCAGGAGAGCAACCAGACATTGCACTAAAGCAGCTCGCACAGATGCCACGCATTTACCTGTATGGCTCAGGAAACTGAAATGCAGTACAATAGGAGCATTAGTAACAGTTCTGACTACTATAGAATTTCTAAGAGAATTTCAAATTCCAAAAGAAGGTAATTTTACACTTGACTTCTCTATCAAGGATTGAAATCATGTATGTAAATAATCTTTTTTAAACAGCAGCCAGTTCATCTATTAATGGTGTAAAAACATGCTTCTAACCAGAATCCGGACACCACTTTCAGCAAGGATCCCTGCACATGTCTCATCTCCTCTGGCATGTGATGGGTTTTCCCCAGGCTCTTTATGGAGGGTAACAAACTCATCAGTACAGCAGCACAGATCTCCTGGTCCTGACGATACAGAGAGCACAGGTCCCTGTGAAGACAGCAACAAATACATCTATTTATTACCACAGACACATTAATTCACGTTGTGCAGATTGAATGTGTCTAACAAATACGAGTAAGAGAAAGGTTCTCATACGCCACACGACGGAGCAGCGAGTCAAATTCCTCCGGGGAGAGCGAGTCCTCAACAGGAAGCTTCTTCAGCAGGATGAGATACTGCAAGAAAACCAGATAAGATGAGTGTTTTCTGGCTAAAGGATTGCCACGGTGATCCTCCAAATTTGCTGCTGCCTACCATGTTGAGGTGCAGGGCTTTACTGAAGTCCATCTGCTCCACCAGCAGCAGCAGCTTGCGCCGCACTTCCTGGGGTTTGAAAAGCAGGCCGTGGACGGGCTGGACCGAGCCACACTCGCACAGGAACTCCAACACTGCGAGGAGAGCCAGGTCCTGCTGTGCCAGATGATCTTCTGATAGAAGGCTTTTCGCACCTGCAAGATAGCGAGCAATGTGTATGAAACGTGCTAATTTTTTACTTAGCTGTCTGTGTTTTTAAGAAAGGAACAAACCAGGAAAGGACACAACATACCTGGGCCGCAGGAAGTGTCGGTGTTGTCTCCTTTGGGCCTGTGGTTCCCGTTGGTGCTGCTCTGGGGCTCTTCACCATCATCAAACAAGTCAACATCATGGCCTTGCTGAGTTCTGGTCATTTCCCACTCATCATCCATGGGGTCATCTTCATCCATGACAGTGACTCTCCTGGCAGCAGTGCTTATCTAAAGGGAAAAGGTAGGGAGCTTGATTTCACAAGCCTGCTTTTCACATTAAGGTTTTTCCTTTTGTATCTTTTAAATCTGTGACATGCTCTTTCTGTCGCTTACCAACATTTTGCAGATTTCGGCCAGCTCGCTGAGGAGGCTGGCTGGCAGAATCATTATAAAGAAACCAGAGGAGGTGGGACAAATATTTTCCTGCAGAATAATCACAAAAGTAGTTAAAATCCACTGTCAATGCCTGACTTCGACTTTAAGAGATATGGTTGTTTTTCTAGAAGACAAGCTTTCGTCACCTTGTTTTTTCTGCTGGCAGACTGTGTGCAAAGCTTCATAACAGACCTCAGGGTGCCCATGGTCCCTTCCTCTGTCATTTTTACTTTCACCCCTGAAACAAACCCGCTGAAGTCCTGGGCGAGGGCCTATGAGCAAGAACAGCCCGAAAACTTTAAAGCTGGGGCTCATATTTCATTTCAACTTTCAATATGACAAACAAGGGTTCTCAGCCAGGCTGGAATCAGATTTTATGACTTTAGATAACTGATTACCTTTGCTTTACTGAAGAGCTGCGATCGGCAGGCCTCGGCCTCAGTCAGAAACCCAGTGGAAACGTAAGCTGCCAAAACAGCGGTCAGCTGACTGAAACAACGCACCAGACACTCTGGAGGAGTGGACTGAGACTGTCGAGGGTCCAAAACAATAGATGTCATTGTTTACCATGAAAAACAACATTTATACGCGCACACACATCCGACTTCAACTCACTTCAGGAGAGAAGCAGTTGAGTAAATTGTCAGCCATGCAGAGCAGGGACTGCTCCAACTTGTTTCTGAGGCCGGGGACAGCAGCAAACCAGCTGTCGGCTGACGGCGTCCTCGCCGACTGGTCAAATCTGCGGACTTCTGACGGTGACGTGTTGAAGCTGAACTGCTGGTACAGTCTCTCGATCTGTTCCAGGTTGTCTTTGGCATCAGAGGGTATTTGCTCTTGAGAAAAGGCACTTTGAAGAGAAAGGAGTTGCAAAGTGGTTAGTTTAATTCCCAAATCTCAAAGCAATACCTACAGAGAGGGCAGAGAGAGATGCAGTGCAGAAACTGGCTGCATATTACAGGTTATGGCTAGAAATTGTGTATAGTAATAAAAGAGGTTGAAAAATAAAAGAATTCCCCTCACCTTTCTATGCCATGAGTACCCAGCAGAAAGTTTAGGCCGACTCTGGCGTCCTTCAGAGTAAGAGAGACCAAGATGTTCGCTATAAGATTGTGAGGAAAGTCTCTGCAATTAAAAGAAAAGTTTAGGTTTTATCTTAAATACAAATGCAATAATACAAGATAAACTTTATTCTAGGAAAAAATCCAGAAACAAAGGAAAAATATGAAGTAAGGTTCAATTTTCTGAGTTTTGGAGTTTGTGCAAACAGCACAAACAACACTTTTTTAACCGGAACATCTTATCTTTTGAATATAAAAGCACCTTCTACAAATATTAACATCTGTGTATAACCTGCCAACCTGCAAATGATGGGGTGAGGTCTGGAGCTGTCCTCCATCTCATCACTCTGGTCGCTCATCAGCATCCAAGCTATGAGGCTCTCCTTCAGATTAGGTGATGTGGCTCCTTCTGTGGCCCCCGCAAAGTCCCAGCCTGATGCTGAGATGAGACTTTTTGGGACCGGACACTTTAGCAGGGCCTGGGCAAGACAGAGTGCAGCACTCCTGCGTACGAGGAATCGAATCACATTAGTACCTTTTCTGTAATTAAACAAAACTACTGATGCAATGACAAAAGAGAGAAACTCACTTGGACGGTTTGCATACAGATCCACATAAAAGCTTCCAAAAGTCTCTGTCCACATTAATCAGTCCTCCCTGGATGATGGAGGCCAGCAGGTCCAGGCTGAGGGACTCTGTCGGGGACGAGCTGACCCCACGCACTGCCAGGCCCCATACCTTAACCCAGAGCCTTCCCAGCTCCGTCCTGTAGACCTGGGCTCTCTCTGGGTAGCGAGCCTGGCACCGGGCCACCTCCCTCAGACAGCGCAGCACATACACACCCCTCTCTCCCCTCCGCTGCTCTGCCAGGAGCTGGTGCAACACTGACAGCAGTGAGACCAGCTCCCGTCCAGGCACCATGTATGGGTACTTAGAGGTGAGCGCTGTGGTGATTTGCAGCCTGAGAGGGGAAATAAAAGACGGGAATGTCTTTATGTGACGCTGATAGCACAGCAGTCCTCCGTGTCTCAAGGCAGAGTTGATGCCCCATAAAATAAAAAGCAATAACACTGATTTAAAAGTCACTCTACCCAGTAATCGTCTTTATTTAACTTGAAAATGTGTTTATATTATTTGTGCTGTGATTATCATACCACGGTATGACATCAAAGTCACTGTGCTGAGGCTGCAGATGCTCACGGAGGACCTCCCAGCCCATTTCGATACGCCGGCGCTTGCTGGCAGCTCCGTGGGTGGGACTGCCCATCTGTGTGGCTCTGATGGAGGCCTGGGTGACATCCACGATGTGGGTGTCACTGTCATCATTAAATAGCTACAGCAAAGAAACGTAAGAGCGTTTAAAGGATTAAATGTGTCCAGACACCCTCCTCTAATGAGCTTCCTCACCGCACTTTTGAGCGAATCTGAACCTTGATGTGCTCGGTGCATACATGACGTTCAAGCTTTCTTACCTGGTGACAGATGTCAGCCGTAAGCTCAATGAGATTGTCTTTGACGGCTATGTGTCTGGTCCCTGTGACGTACTTCCCTCTGCTGCCTATGTGACCAATCTCCCTGACCAACGCGTTGTAGAGGTTGTACAGCAGACTCCGCCACTTGGACCAGTCCTCAGCATGTGCACCTGCAGTATGAGTGAGAGCAGCCACCAGTTATTGGTTATTTATTTAAGGATATTCAAATATTTATGTTCATGACGTTTAAATAATTACTACCAACAAATGAACGCAAACCTTGAGTTCAGCCACAACTTTGCAAAAGTTTATATTTTTGATGTTTTCACCAGTGAAATTTGAAAGATTGGTGCACTGCGATTAAATTAGAATTAAAGTTTTTTACTTTCTTACGGGTTTCTATCTAACATTCACACACACTCACACACCAATGAATGCATCAGTCTGGAATGCATCAGGAACAACCCGAGATTCAGTATCTTGCCCAGAAAGAAGGTTGGAAGCAGGAGCAGACAGGGATCGAACAACCAACCTTCCAGTCTGCTCTACCTCCTTAGCCACAGCCCCCCAAATGCAAACTGAGCATCAGAATGAGGAAGAAAGCTTATTTAATTACTTTGAATGTAGCATGCTTGTTGTTGCAAGACATGCTGGTCTGAGTGTTTCAGAAACTGCTGATCTGCTGGGATTTTCGTACATAACCACGTCTGCAGTTTACAGAAAATGATCCAAAAAAGAGGAAATGTCCAGCGAGCGACAGTGGTCTAAGCGAAAATGCTTTTGTGATGTCAGAGATTAGAGGAGAAAGGTTATATTGCTGTAAGAGATAGGAAACTCAAATATGCCCTTCTTAAAACAAAGTGGTTGGATGGTCTTAATCAAGGTGAAGAAGAGCATCTCAAAATGTGCAAGACATCAAACCTTAAAGCAGATGGGCTACGGCAGCAGAAGACGAACCAGAAAGGAAGGTGTACCCAACAAAGTGTTTGGTGAGTGTACATCCCATGTTAAAGCCTGGCCTCCGACCACTATTAACCACAAACACTGGAAACCAACATTTAAAATGAAGTTTTTAAAAGAAGAACCTGTATCCTGTGTCTTGGCTCCTTTGGGGTGGTGGACACAAATCTGTAGGTTGAAGAACTCCACAATCTCCTCTTTGAGAGCTGGACTGGGCCTCATGTCTGCCCAGACGTACAGTATGGAAGGCAGAAGCTCCTCTCCCAGTCGGCACAGCCTCATCCTACAATTCATAGCTGCAGATCTCAAGAAGATGTTCAGAGCTGAGACGAGGTGCTCCAAAACAGCCAAGTGTTTCTCCTGCCTGATACGATTGAAGAATGCATAGTGTTTAAATTTAGCGACTAATACTGGAACATTTATTCAACGTAAATCTAAAACAGTGTTAAACGTTTTCACCTGACATTAAGCAGTGCTTTGGAGAAAAAGCTGAACAGCGTGTCATTGAATCCATCGGTCTGCATGCAGCAGCCCTGCACCACCGTGTGGATCACTCTGCTCACCAAAACGCGGTTGATGGGTCTGGACGAGGAGTTGAACAAACCACAGTACAAGTCCAAAAGATCTAAGGATCAAGAATAAACACAGATCCATCAGTTCTTACTTTTAACTGCTTCCTGATGTTTATAAAATAAAACTCCAAATAGCCCACTGACTTTGCCACTGCTGTGGAGCGATGTCACACCAGTACTTGCGGACAGAGAGGATGTCCTTTACAAGGAGGCTGCTATAATCTTCTCCATAGGCTGAACAGCAGTACGAACTCTGCAGAACCTCCAGCACATGTTTCAGCAGCTCACTGCACTTCAGACGAGGCCCGCCTGGAGGAAGAAGAGGACACTCTTAACTGCAGTCCCCACAGTTCATTCAATATGTTTTCTACTGTGCCTGATGAATTAATGAAAGATACTTATAAATATAAAGATATATGAATGTTCCCTAATTTATTACGACATACATTCACCCAAAATTGAAACAGATTGCAACCTGCTCCTGCTCTTACGTTTGTTAGCACAGCGAATGAAGTATTTGATCAGGCTGCATATTTCAGCCATCTTCTTCTGCCGCGTGGCCAGCGTGGTTGCTGTGACGTTGGATTTGCTTGATTGCATGCTTTCCGTCTCCTTTTGGACATAGCGCTGCAGAAACCTGATGCAATAAAATGCCAAGCAGAATAAAGAGCGTTCATTTATAGAAGCCACTTGTTCCGGTACATGTGCTAACTTTAGCTAAAATCATTTATGAGTTACGAGCATGTTGCAGAATATGAAATAAGAACAAATACTTATTTAAGAACTTTTCAAAAGATGCAAAAAGGTAGAAAATAGTACCTTCTCTGGAAACACCTTATAGATATATACATTTTGTATTTATATGGTTGCAAATACTCTGAGGCAGGTTACCTGAAAACAGCATCCCATGTGAGTTGCTTGGAGGCTTTTGCTTTAGCTGATGAGTTACGATCCAGTTCTTGCACAATCTCTGGAGATCGAAGGAGCCGTCTGAAGTGCTCAGCTTCTTTCTGATAATAAAAGCGAGATGAAATAAAAAGCATTTACACCGCACTGATTAAAACCAATTCAGGTTTATTTAATTATGGACAATTCCCCACAAAATTCACTTCAAAGCTCTTTATACTGTAAGTTAAAGACCCAACGGTATTGGAGAAAACCCCAACAATCAAGCGACCCAATAGGAGCAGGCACTTAGCAATAAGAAAAACCCCCATTTTAACAGGAAGAACCAGGATTTGAAATTCTGTTCAATAAATACATATAATGTGTCACAACTGAGAACTTGTGGGGCTATACAGACCATTAATATACCAAGATGACTGGCAGATCTTATTTTGTTTTTGTTGCTACTTGTGCCAGGAAAGTAAATAAACCTTTATTTTAAAAAATAACTGATTTTAGAGTCTTTCAGCTATTCATCGCACTGCCTTTGTACACTTATAAAGTGCAAAATTGATATAGTGCAAGCCACAGGCAAATTGCATCTTATTTGCAAGTGGGCAGGACAGATGCTGATGCTCAGCAGATGTAAGCAGTGCAATCTGAGCTTCTGACTGAGTTCAATACTGTATGGTAGGAAGAGCCCTGATTTGAAGGTAGCAACTAAAAGAAGTGAATTAAAGGATAACTGTGGTAGTTACTGGTGTTGGGCTGCTTTGCCATGATAACTGGACAACAGTGTTAGTTAGCATCCTCTGTTATTTTAAAATATGCTAAATAGGGAGTTGTTTAACCTATTTAAAGTGCATTGAATCGCCTATGAATTCATTTATTTGGACAACTGATAGGCAGTAGTTCGTCTTTTTCACCTTCCTCTCTGTAGCTTTGTCATTCTCGAGTGCTCTGCAGCAGGCCAGGAGATCATGAAGAGCCAGGCTCATTGTGCCTCACCGTATGTACACACTGGAGGGACAGGATGTTGACAAAAGTTATTCATCCGCTTTATACCTACACTATTATTACTTAGTAGACTGTAGATTTGTACCATTCGACCCACACTTTATTCACTGCTTCACTGCTCATGCAAACTACTTTAGCAACACGACACTGGCAGATTAAGCTTTTAACTTCATTCACAAACGTCCATTCAAACACCTGCACTGTTCACTGACCTCAGATGACTGCAGTGATTGCAGTTACGGAGCTGTCACACGCGCAGGTGCAGATGTTAGCTGAGGTAAGGCACACCGCTACTGTACCTGCCATGACAACTTTGCCATCTTGTAGAGCCACACGCACGCACGCACACGTAACCCACGCATAAAATATTCCCGCCCCAGCAGCAAGGCTCCGCTCCTCACATCACTTCCTTCTCATGCCTGGTATTGAGTGAGTCCATTCACTTTTGTATCAGCATGAAAATAAACCTAATGTTTTTAATAGGTATGGTGTTATTGAAGTGGTATACGACCTGCTGAAGTCACGTTCAACCTATAAATTGAAGTATATATATGTAAAAAACTATAGAATGTTATCCAGACTGACTTTTTTTATTTGGACTACAACTACCACAATTCTAATCGATACCTTGGTCTTGGTACTTCCGGGTTATACGTGCTTGAGTTCCCCGCCTTTTGAGTATAGAAGCAGTATTGTGAAGACGTCGCCTTCACAATAAGATCACTGACGTGGTTTCATTTCAGTCAGTTTTTGAGCTTCTCGGAGACTTTTTCTGAACATGGAGTTACCTGTTCACATTTGAGGCCGCTTTTACCAACAATTAGTCGGTCATGTTGCTACCGTCTGACGTCGCTCGGCTTGTTTTGGGTAAGTCTGGTCGTCCATAGCAGACGAGTAGCTGTGGGGTTAGCCAGCAATGACAGTCGAGTGTAAATGGGTGGCTTTAGTCTCACAGCCTTAACGGTTGATTGGGCTGCAGTTGGAGGGTAACTGTTACTGCTGACTGAGGTGCTGCTAATGTCCTTCCGCTAGGGTACCTCCAAGAAGAGGGACTGTCAGCTACAAGCCAAGCTTTCATTCACGAGAGCCCCAACCTGAAAGAGTATGCCGAGCACACCACAGGAGATGGGACTATTCCTGCTTGCGTTTTTGTAAGTGTGCCTTCCTCCCTCTTGTAAGCCGCCTCCACAGCCTGAACTGTCATGATGGCAGCTGACTGCATTTATGTTTAATCTTTGCTCACACAGTCCATCTTTGGGAAGAGCCTGACAACCATTTTAAATGAGTATGTAGCTGCTAAAACAAAAGGTAAGCCATTCAGAGGATGTCTTTAGTGTTTTATAACCGATTATTGTTCATATGTCATGCTTTTGTTGCTGATGATTACTCATATTTTCAACAGAGTCTTGTCATGAGGTTCCCGTCATGATGACTTCATTGTGGAAAAAGCTGGATTTCACACTCAACCAGATTAAGTAATGAGCTTCACTAATAATTGTGTGATAGCATAGGATGCATGGGGCTGATTTTGAAAAATTATTTCTTATTGTTTTCTATTGTTGATTGCTATGTTGTTGTGAGACAAAAGATAAACATCTGCTGCTGTGTTTCTAAATGCTAAAATTTGGTGCAGTGAATCAATGTGTGAATATTTTTCTGCATCTTTCCTTAGGTCATTGCAGAATTCCCCTGCTATATCAGCATGTCAGAGAAGTAAGTTTGTCAGGTTGTTTGTTTTGATGTAATGGGCTAATACGTGGTGATGCAGCCGAAAGCATCAGGTTTAATGCATTCATGCATTTATGTAGAACTATACCTATAACATAGGAACAGAAACTGTTTGAAAAGGGACTTCCCTAATCATGAGCTTATTGTGATTATAGTTGCCTGTTCCTAAAACCCCAGGAATTGGCATGTTACCCAAATAACTTCTGAATAAAAACATTGTCTATACATCAAATTGGGAAATTGGCACCATGATTACTTACAGTTGTCAAACAGTGCCTCAGCATTCAGGTTTTATATGTAACCTATTTACTTATCAGCCTCTGTGTGTTGCAGCACGTTCACGTGTTGGATTGGCAAACATGGCTAGACAGCGGGTCCTTGCCGTGGCTTCTGCGGGTGGTGTTGTCTGTTCATCGGTTTCTGAGACGAGCACCATCATCAGCCCAGCGCACACCTCCCACAGCATGCTTGCCCACTCCACCCCAGTGTGCTACAGTGGTCCGAACAGCAGAGCAGCTTCTGGCAGTGGCACAAGCCAGCATATTCATGACAGCAGCCAATTAATGACTACACCCAGTCAGTAATATAACACACAACTGAGTACAAATGCTAAAGTAAAGTAATGCTAAGATCACAGCTTTTTAAGGAGATAGCAGTGCTCTATGAGCTCATTATTCATTTAATGCACACATACTAACTAAGTCATAAAATGTAGTTTTTAATAATAAATATTCAAACTTATTCATTACAGGGGATTCACCCATGCAGATCATTGTTTCAGAGCATCGGCTAAATCCAGGCCCAATGTCTCCTGGTCGAAGGAAATGGTAAGAATAGTTGTTAATGCTTTACTATAGGTGTTATTACATAAACATCTGTCCAGAGTGCTAAAGACAGACTAATCTAAAGTGGATGGAAAAATTAGCTTTCGTCGTACACAAATTGTGCATGGACCTTGCTGTTACAATGACTTTACAGTACCACTGAATATTGTCTGTGCTGGGTCACCCTAACTTCATTGATTAATTAGATCTTCAGCATGTGATATTCCTGTTTGACTTTATTGTGCTGTTATTGTTATTCCCATGGTTTGTTTAAAATGTTTTTCTGTTGTCTTCAGGGACACCCCCAGGAAGAGAAGTGGTGCTCCGAGTGGCTCCAGTGCCCCTAGCAGACCTGCTACAGCTGCTGGCAGCAGCAGTGCAGAACCCCAACCTGAAGAGGCTGTTGATGAAAACTTCCCTGTAAGTATGTCAGTAATGCTAGGTTTCCTAATCGCAGAGAAAAGTTAAAGACTACACTTCAATCACATATTAACAAATCCACTGTCATTGTTGTTTAAAACCTCGTTGATCTGCTGAATGGTCATATATCCCTCTGTGTCTCTAGATACAAAGAAAAATTACCTTATTGCACCAGAAATGACATACTCTCTGTTTCATCTCACTCTTTACAGCAGCTTGTGATACAAAACGCACGTGACAAGATACTGGGTGACAGGTCATTACAAGAGAAACTTGCTGAAAACATCAACAAAATCCTTGCAAAGTAAGTAACGCGATAGGACTCTTCATTTTGTTTGCACTTGGATGTATTGTGCACAGTTTTTGATAATGATTGTTCTGTTTCCTACTCTGTTTCATCACTACTATCAGTGAGCCAATGCCCCAAACATCAAAGGGTTCTTCAAGTACAGTGGAAACAGACCAGTCTATAGATGAAATACTAGGATTACAGGTGATTTTTTTTTTTCTTAAAATTTTGCTTGTAGTGTTTTCACTTTTTCTGTGTAATTTATTATTATTTACTCACTTATACAGGGGGAAATTCATATGAGTGACGACGCCATCCATGACATTTTGGAGCAAACTGAGTCCGACCCAGCTTTTCAGGCTCTCTTTGACCTCTTTGACTGCAGTAACTATGACCTCATTTACTTTAATGCGTTTTCCTTTAAATAATGGTTCGCAACTGTCTGTAACAGTTTAACTAAAGAACTTTTTGTAAGACTTTTTATAAATTGATGTTTGCAGATAAAACTAAATTCGCAGATGGAGAAGCAGGAGATGGCGATACGAGCAGTAGTCCAGAAGAGACCGACACTGCTGGAACTACATCTGCAATCAGACTCCTTCAAAATATTGATACAGGTAGTCTGTCATAATCTAAACGTCGAAAAGGCAGCATAAATGTCTACAGGAAGTCTGGAAGGGGCTTAGAGGTGTAAGGCTGTAGCTTCTTGAGCTTCTAACAGTTGGTAAACTTTGTAAACAAAGTCAAAAATTGAAAAGTACCTATAATTATTCCTAATTTAAGAACTGAAATGAACTGCAGGAAAATACTAGCCATGACGAAGAGGTGGAGTGCACTTTCAGACAATCTCTCCTGCAAGGCATTCATGGTGTTGTTCACAGTAGTGTTGAGAATTGTGGGGAAAAAGAGAGTGGTTGACAGTTGGTTACAGGAACATCCCTGCCACTTGGACTTCATAAAACCTGGAAGCATCAATTATGAAATTATAATAAAAATTCAAACATTTTTCCCAGTTTAAATAACTTTCTATGAGAGGTCGAGCAGGTTATCATTTCTGCTAACAATAACAAATGAATAATTGTATATGAATTTATTTTCAGGTGCCACACACAGTGATTCACCTGCTTCAGATACAACACCAATGACGGTGAAGACGAAACCTGGGCAAGAGCGAAAGACAAGAAAGTCCGCTCCTCCAACACTGTTAAAGAAAACAGTTCTTGGTCCCAGTGGCAGATCATCCAGGATTGAAAACAGTTCAGCCAGACTGATAGTGAGTCAAGGGGATCCCCGAGGTGTCTCAAGTGCTCCAACAAACTCAAACAGAAAAGAAAAAGATCCACTTTTCATTAACACTGTCAATGAAACACCAATGGATATTGATGAACCACTGAATACACCTCCCCCTCCTCCTTTGGACAGTTTGGCCACTCAGGAGCCTCCCGCAAAGGACAGCACTTCTATCTCACCTGTCTTTGGTGAATCTTCCACAGATCCCTCGCCAGTGGACTCTGGTGCTTTTCCTGAGCCAGAGGAAACATCGGCCTCAAATATGAACAACCAAAAAGAACCTAAACAATCACAAGAGTTTAAAGATCAACCTAGTGCACCCGGAGCGTCATCTTTGCCTCCCGAACAAGCTCAGCTGAACATCACTCCAGCGCCCACCGCTGACCTACCTCAAATATTACTCTCAAACAGTGGAGGAGATACTCTACCAGTGTCTACTTTCTCAGTAATATCAAAATCTGTCTTAAAAACATCCTCTTCTACAGATACTACAGCTTCAGCAGCCTCACCCTCATCTGCTTTTATTGCTGCCCCATCTACTGCAACACCTGCCGCACCAACGTCTGCTTCTACCTCTGCAAGTCCAAGAGCTGCACATGCCTCATTCACAGCTGCCTCACCCGCATCCTCGTCCTCCTCCTGTGCCCCCGTTGCCCCTCCTCCTGCAGCTTCAGTTGCAACAACAGCTGATCTGTTAACCACAAGCATCCCAAACACGGCTGCAACAGACTCCAGTAATGTCATGTCTTTGAAAATAATCATAAGTGATAACCAGGATGAAGGTTCTTCCAGCGACACAGCCTTAAACCAGGCAATTTCCAGCATTTCTGGAGACAAGATTCCCACCATTTACGTTTCCTCCCCAGCTAAGTCGGTGGGATGCCCTGAAACTCCAAAGGCCAACATGGATGAGGTGGCGCAGGCAGTTAGTGGATTACAAAGTTCTGAGGCATTTGCTAGTCCTCTGAGCAGCAAGGCTGGAGCAGTAACTGCATCTCCACTAACTGGAACATCACAGGCCCAGCAGAGCTATATAATTCAACTACCCCTGGATGCAACTAACCCTGCCCTCCAAGGAGCCAGCTATTTCCTTGTAACAGAGCCCCCATCTACCGAAGCTGAAGGCAGACAGCTGGTGCTGCCTGCTGGTGTCTCAAACGGACAGCCTTTACCCACAAATCAATATGCAGTGACAACACCAACTCGCTCTACAAGTTACTCCACTGGTAAGAGACAGAAGGCTGCAAAACTGAGTCATCCCACAAACATTACATCTATAAGTGAATGTAAGGTAGTAAACAATGTGCAGTGTGTATAACAACATACTTTTCCACATTATTGCACTGATTACAGTCCAAAATATTGAAAGTAAAGTTCTTTTAGCAGAAAATTGTAGGGACACTGTGGTTAAGCAATTTTTTTTTTGAGTTATTAATGGCAACAAGGCATGTCCCCATGTTTAATCCTCTTCCTTCACTTTCAATAACTTTCTCAGTATCATAATTATCAGACAATGACATCTCTGCTCCTGTTTGAAGGGTCAGCACTCGTCCTGCCATCACCTGTGAAGCCCATGATGCTTCCTGTTTCTGTTGTAGGACCGAATCCTGTGGGGAAAGTGCAGATGGTGTCCAATCAAGTAAGATCATTTTATTGTTAGCCGAGCATGTGGTTTTGCGGTTAAAAGCATTTCCTTTCTTACCATTTTAACCAGAATGATGGAGTGAGAAAAGCTTTATTTATTTATTAAATGAGAGACTTTCAGACCAAATTGGCTGCTAAGTAAACAAAACTGTCCAACTGTCCAAACTTTGCCACTCTCAGGTCAATGTGTTAACTTTATCTTGTGTGCAATGCAAACTGGTAAATAAAATGTATTATACATTGTATTTCAAAAGGATAAACATACTCTTTAACCTTTACATACTGTTCATATTCTATGCTAGTATGGCTTGGGTCAGTTTTGACCCAGTCAAGTCTCTGTTCAATTTTGAATTGGAGATCTGTTTGATCATTGTTTATCCAAGACTTTCTGTAAGTAAGACATTCTGCTTCTACACGGAACCCCAATTGACTTCACATGTAAACCACATTAACCCATTCATTGTTACATTTACAGCTTGTTGCCATACAGAATCCTGTATCAGTAGAGCAGACAGAACCTGTCCCGTCCAAAACTCCCACCGTCGCAAGCAAACAACCTGTAGCTGCTGGTAAGTTAGAGGTTAACCTGCTTCTCCATGGTGAAGATGTATACTGGCTAAAAATTACATGGTATCCTTTTTTGAATGCATCTTTGCTCAGCATAATGTTTTAATTTCACGGCCTCATTTCTAAATTCCAGGCACTGAGAAAAATCTGGGCAGTAAAGTGGTTCAACCTGTATCAGCTGGAAACACAGACCAGCAGGATGCAGCAAAAGGTGCCACTCACAGGAGAATTTTATGTTTTGACTCTTCTGCAGACATTCAACCACAAACTGCTAAAACGACTACAACCAGCACAGCCATGACTGCAAGTACATCCCCATCACCATCTATCCAGCAGACTGAGAAAACTAATACAGAGTCGGTTGTTCGAACAAGACCTACTATCCTGGGTGGCAACAAACCCAAGAGGAGGGTAGAAACTGTCAGATGTTTAGCAAGTCCGCAGGCTGGAGTAAGCTTAGTGAAGGAGCCCTTTTCTTTACAACAGTACCAGAAAGATTCTGCTAAAAAGAGCTCTCGCAAGCAGGATCATAACACCCACAAGCAGGAGTCTCAAAGTGCCAGTACCAGCAGTGCTGATGCTTCAAAAGTTGAGGCTGGAAAAAAGTCAGAATCAGAAAAAAGATCAAAATCTGTTGAGAGGAAATGCAGTCAGGATGCACATAAAGATAACTCAAAACCTAAGGACTCGTATAACTCCAGGTCAGAGTCTGATTCTGCACTAAAATCAGGAAGTAGGAAGGACAAAGAGGAAAGCAGCAGGAAAGAATCTGCAGAGAAGGTGCCTTTGAAACCACGTGAGGGACGTACAGAAAAGAAGACTCCCTCTCAGGAAATGCCAAATGTCACAGCTAACAAAGAGAATGAAATGAAGGGTAGCATGCAAGACCAACAACAGCAATCAGCACCTTCATCCTCAGCATCAAGAGACTTGAGCCCTCCAGCCGTCACTCAGCCGGCATCTCAGAGTCAGTCCAAAGTTACAAAAACACCATCTAAAACCAGTTCTCTGGCTAAACAGGCAGCTGAGATGCTTCAGGACATTCAAGGGCTCAAATCTCCCTCAAATCCAAACAAAGGGCTTGGCGCAAGCAGTTCAGACCTTCCTGGAACTGACAGTAAGCAGGAAGCACCTGCTGATTGTCCCAGGACTCCTCGACAAAAGGGAAAGGGTAAAGACGGAGAGGGTACTCCAAAGCATCTAATGCCTCCCAACACCCCAGATGTACCTGGCTGCAGCCCTGCCAGTGAAGCCGGCAGTGAAAGCAGCATTAATATGGCTGCTCACACACTTATGATTCTTTCACGTGCTGCCATCGCCAGGACAGGCAGTCCACTGAAGGACAGTTTGCGTCAGGAGGGGATAGGAGAAAAGTCGCCTACTAGCTCGAAGAACTCAAAGAAACGCAAACAACCTATTTCAGCATCCAGCCCCCCTCCAAAGAAAGAGTCAAAACGATCTCCCACCAAAAAGAAAGACCGAGTAAGTACAGCAGCATGGTTTTTGTCCAGTCTTTTTTTTTCCTCTTTATTTTGTATTCAACTCTTTTGTGTTTTGTTGTGTAGTGATTATCAAAGGTGTGTGGACACCAGATGAACTTCCATTGCGTATCAGTCCTTTTTACGTGTTTATCATTTATTTATGGTCTCAACAAGAACCTAATCTAATTTACTAAATAAAGTACACTTTGTTATTATGCCCAAGTACTTCATGGTCTCTTCAAAATATGCATATTTGGTACAATATACACTTGCAGTATGATGAAGGTGGAATGAGGTGCTTGGGCAAATACACAGCCAGTTAACTGGGTCCTAACACCCTGGCATCCTGTGCGATTGCCGGTCTTGCTTGTTGGTAAGCTATGTGACTGTTTTGAAAGCGTGACAAAGTTTCTTGCCAAATATGAGGACCACTCAAAGAATCTTGACACTGCACATCTTTGGATCCTCCAGCATTAAACTTGCCAAGTGTAAAGTAGATGTTGAGTTGTTAAGAAAAGCAAAGCAAGTAAAGACAAACACATACACATGAAGGCAGATGTTTGATACCTAGTTCTGTCATAAAACTCTTATTTATTGCTTTCATTTTATTTGCAGGAAAGGAAGAAAATTATAGATTATTTCCCTGAAGACTTGGATGTGGATAAGTTCCTGTCTTCACTTCACTATGATGAATGAAACCGGACACACCGGCAGGAAAGGACTGTCGTAACTTGTGTTACAATCCAGAAATAGAACAAGCCCTCTGATAACACAGTACATCTGGTTCCTGTTAATAACTTTGCCTGAGACATTAAAGTTGAAATGGATTTTTCAAAAAGTGTGGGAATTTTGGCAAACCCCCTTCCCTCCAGTGAAGGTGACATATCTCATGATCATGTTGCAACAGTAGCAAAGCAACCATTGCACTTTCGATTTTTTACGCGTTGTACTCAGTAATGAACATGAGGACATTGATTTACATTCTGACTTTTGTTGTGGAACAGTTTTGATTTTGGGCACTTTGACAGAGTGGGTGTGTGTTGTTAATGGTCGACTCAAAGAATTGCCTTGGTCAATATTTGACTCCTTTGATAAATACCGACCTATTTGACACCTGACAGGTCGGTATCTAAAATTACACTTTGGAATATGTTTCTAGCAGAAATTTTTAAAAACACTGAAGTATAGCTCCTGTTTTTGAGTTGAGAAACATTTTGTTATTTGAAAAATAAAAAACTAATGTAAATATAAGTTTTAGTAGCATATACACGTATATTTCTTTTTTTCAGAATCAGATGCTTTGTTGAAGCTGTTCAGATTTGTATACTTGGCTGCATTTTAATAAAACAAAGAAAATCATGTTTGTTCTTTTGTCTACATTTAAAGCCATACTTACTAAGTCTCTATAAAGACTAAAAAAACGTGTTTTTTTTGTTCAGTGTGAATGTTGTGTGAAGGCTGGGACAACACCACAGGATGATAAGGAAATCTGGAGCTCTAGAAAGTATAAGGTTTGCATCTCATACAAACATCAGTAACTTCAGAATTTTTTGTCAGTGTTGTCCTTCAATGGCTGAAAATGTTGAGGAAATCCTTCAAGGATGCTTGTGTCACATTTGAACTCTGATGGCCATAACCTCAGGTAGCCAGACTGATTTGTAGATTCTACTGGTGCCAGTGACGTTTAGGTGTACCGCGTGACTCAAGGTACATGCTAACCTATTGACCTTTCAGGCTTTGTCAGTGCTTAAAACTTTCCAAGACCATAGAAGTGTCACATATATGCGATAACATTAATATAGACCTGCAGGTTTATAGTGATAGTATAACAGTTACCACCTCCAACCCCTGTTTCGGCAAATCTGGCAACCTCCCATTGGACTGCTCCTCACAAGGAACGGAAATAGACCTTTACATCTATTTCACAATAACAGTAGTCGCTTATGAAGTGAAGCATGTGATTTCATCGTAAGTTATTATAATACTGGCATTACACCATGAACCGCTCCCACGTTTACTCAGTTAATTATTTACAACATAAAGTAAACAAAAACTTTTTCTACAGCCTTTCCCCCCAGTGGTGCACAGTAGTGCTGGTTTTACTTTGACAGTGCCTGCGTTTGTTTCCGGGTAAAGAGGACAGGAACAAGGTACGGATGTCATGTAATTTTAACAAACATTCCTCTGTTTCTCTCCTGTATAACGTGTGTCTTTTCTCATTACTGCAACAGTATAGCGGCAACAAGTTGTTTTAGACGTTTCTCGGTGAGTAAGGGAACTCGTTATTGAGTTTAAACGCCTGATTTTGAGGTACAGATTCCCGACGTCACTAGCTCGGTCGTTAGTATTTTGGCTAGCCGGTTAGCATGTAGAGGGTTATGCACGTATTTAGCACGATATCTACTTACAGACTGACCTACGGAAAGACGACAGCTCACGTCAGCTGTAGCCTTCGCTCTCGTAAAGCAGTCTGTAATAGTTTCACAGTCGCCTCGTTGCTTTCTGTGCTATATCTCTGTCTTTGAATTTGAATGTCAGATAACCGGCGTGTGAACGAAAGGTTCGCACTAACTGATAGTTTATTGGTTGACAGCTGCTGATAAGGAGTTCCAGTTTCTACACAGTCCCTGCTGTAATCTCTTAGCCGTTCAGAAACGGGGACACAGGAAACTCCAACTCCTACTTGTCGTGCTCCTCTCTCGTCCTAGACTGCCTGACCTGCCAAACGGTGATTGACATGGCAGCTAATGGAGCAAGCTGTGAGCAGCCTCAGAAACGCGCAGGAGCTAAAGACAAACTGAATGGGAAATCCGCAGGTAACCTCTATCAGTTGTATCTGTTGTGTAACCTTTGACACAGAACTGCACCCATCACCTTATGGCATTCACGCTTTATAAACAGTCACACTGATTCACTCTGGGTTATTTTCACTTTCCATAGGTGCAAACAAGTACATTACAGAGTACATGTATTATGCATTTAGCATTACCAATTCAAGAAGTGGCAATAAGTGTTGTGTCTGTAAGTATTACAGAGTGTCAAAGTGATTTTGTTTCGTTTTATTCTCCAGACTTGTCGTTAAGAGAGAGGAGACAGAAGGATAAGGAAGAGCGCCTGTCTCTGGTGCTATGGAGGAGACCTGTTACCACTTTGCATTACTTTCTACTGGAGACGCTCCTTAAGCTAAAGGAGTGGACGTTTAAGTAAGACATTAAAGGTTTTTCCTGGATTTTTTTCTTAAAATAAAGTTGTCTGCTGGTTGGACATACCCTGTGATTTAAGCTGCTGTATAAAAAAAAAAAAGTACTTATGCCTCAGAAGGTGGATTTGTGCATTTTATTGAGATCAGAGACACTTAAATTTAATGGGGAAAGAATGGAAGGGGATATGATTGTGTTTTCTTGCTTCCCAATTCAGGCTTTGGCAGCGGAGAGGCATAGTTTTCCTGTGTTTGGTGTTATGCTCTCTCTTTTCCATCGCATACTCAACTGAGGGAGAACACCAGCAAGTAAGCCTAGACTTGATTTGCTTTCTTAGAGACGTTAAGAATCAACTAATCAGTTACTTTGTCATCGGCAAGTTTAAAGGTTAACGATGAGTCATGTTTTATCCTGCTCGAGACTTTTCCAAGAATAAACTTTGCATTGTGAGATAATGCAGTGTGCACTGTTGTCAGGTAACCCTTGATCATGTAGTCATCTGTCTGAACGTTCTGTTTACAAATTCATCTGTGCAACGGTCTGTCACGGTTCAGTTAAAACACTACAGTCCTTCAGGGCTTCCTAGAACCAACTGAGAATGGCGTAATCATTTACCTAGAACAGCAGGTCAAACATAGGAAATGAGCAGGGAAAAAAATAACCCAAGAATAAAGCAAATTTAAATATGTAAAAAATACAAATATTAATGTAAAATAAGGTAATGGGATCAAAAAACATTATGTTGTTTTGATTGTAACTGTGCAGTAATAACTGTTAAGACAGAATTTCCCTGTAAACGGAGTGTAATGAATATTGGTCTAATGCTTTTTTTAAATAAATAAACCAATGTAGTTATTAAAAGCCTAAAAAAGATATTAACTTTTTGTATCATTTATTGTAGAGGTGAGCAATGTGACACTTTTTAATTGTGGACAATCTGATTTGGGCACTTCATACAAAATACAAGGTATATGTTTTGCAAGAGCCAAATGAAGATTCTCTTTCTTATGTTTGCCTCATTTATGATTGTGGTGGAGCCTTTCTCTTTGGCACATTTAAGTAAACCTTACCATCTTACTGGGGGTTTATGCATCGGTCGGACATTTATGGCATATGCACAATGTAACCTCAAACCACTCTGCAACTACTCTGAAAATCAGGCCTTAGACAGTAGCCACCCACTCTGTCCATCAGCCATTCCACATCAGCATCAGGAGAAGCGGAGATATGACTGATGGTGACTGACTTTTGTTTTCACTCTTTATAAACTTCACTCGATTATTTTTAAAGCTGACGTATAAATCATCAGTTATGGTCCAAATTTTCAGAATTCAATGAAAGCGAAAACAGGAAGTTGTGATTCAGGCATTTTACACTTACCTAACAGTGACTTCCTGTGTGTCCAGACTGTAGCTCAGGTGGCAGAGCAGGTCAGCCACTAACCAGAAAGTTGGTGGTTCGATCCCAGGCTGCCTCCTGGCTGCATGCCAAATATCCTTGGGCAAGATACTAACCCCATGTTTGCCTACTGGTGGTGGTCAGTGTCCGGCAGCCTCGCCTCTGTCAGTGTGCCCCAGGGCAGCTGTGGCTACAATGTAGCTTGCCATCACCAGTGTGTGAATGGGTGAATGACTGAATGTAGTGGGGTCCTTAGGGACTAAGTAAAGCGCTATACAAATGCAGGCCATTTACCATTTACCATATGCAGACCTTATGTGATAACAGATATTCAGCTAATCCTGAAGGGAAGATTTTCACTCAACTTTTTAGATTTTACCTTTAGACGGTGGTGACTACCCTGCCCTTCCCCTTGATTTATGTATATAGTTAATTTTCTTCACTTTTTTTTCCTTTGCAGTATGTTCAGTATCTGGAAAAGAAGTTCCTATGGTGTGCCTACTGGGTAGGCCTTGGGATCCTGTCTTCAGTAGGCCTTGGAACTGGTCTGCACACCTTCCTTCTCTACCTGGTAAGATAGCATCAGCGGTATGGAAATGCAGATGCAAAATACCTTTTACTGAAGTAAAGGTAGATAACAGAGGCAATAACACTGACATGGTTTACATTTAGACTGAACAGGTTTTATATGCATAGACAACAGACCATTTTAGGCGTGAAACAGTAGAGTACTCACTGATATGAAACAAAGTGTGGCTACGCACCATTAAGAACAAAGTACAGTCACAGCAGGAATTTTGAGAGCAGGGATAGTTGTGAATAACTTTGTAAAATGGCAAAAACTTAAAAACATATATTGAAAAATATAAATTTAACAGTTGCAAAAGGAGCAGGGAATACCTGTAAGCGAGAGTCATTCAGCTTTACCTGTCTGTACAGATTCTACTCCCTGTCGTTATTTTACAGTTCAGAATAAAGCTGCTTCTCCTTTGTCACACTATGGCACGTGTTTGATTTGAGTTTTACACCAGATGCCCTTCTTCATGCTGGAATTGAACCAGTGACCTAAGTGAATGTGTAAACCACTACACTGTGGGAAAAGCTGTAACCGTATTCCAAATCTGAGGAAATGTAATTTAATTCCACTTGTGTTAATCATTTCTGGTCTAGATTGAGTTAGCTGACTTTTACTGAATACTGGCCTGACTAAAGGCTACAAAATGTAAAGAGAAATTGATTACCAACATTATCTGGTTGGTTATGGTCAGCATGGGTCAGAATATAATTTACCTTAACAGTTAGCGATTTTCTTACAAAAATGCTAAATTTGCAGAATTCTGCAAAATCAATGTCCGTTTGTTCCTGTACTCACCAGAGGATGGCGTCATAGTCCACACCGAGCCATGAGCCCTGTGTTTCTTCTAACGTCACACGTTTGTCACACGTCTGTCGAAGGCTTTGTATGAGTGAAGTGTAATTTTCCCCTGACAGGCAGTCACAGAGTGACTGTCACACTGAGTCACCATAAACATGCGTCATTGGTCTTTGGTTGTGGCTAAAAGGAGAATTTAGCAAAATGAAAGAGAGGAAGAAATTCTCCACCAAAGTCCGCTTCAGGCTGATGATGTGGCTTCTGTGCTGCAGAACATGTGCCGATGTGGTTCAGCTGAGTCAGCCATTTCCATTATAATGAAATAATGGGAAAAGATGTAACTGTGACCTTCCCCTTTTTCTTCTTTTTTTTTTTTTTTTTTTTTTTTTTTTTAAGAAATGGTGTACACTCCCTCCATTAATTCTTTACAGCTGTCTAGTGCTCTGCTTCTTTATATACTGTGTGCAACAATAATGACATAGCAGTAGTGGCTCGTGCCATATACTCTGTGTGGGGTTGTGTATTGTGCTTTTCTTTTGCAGTGAGAATATTAAACAGCTCTGGTTTTCATAATAACTTGTCCTTATGTACCAAAAGTCAAGTCATGAAACATTGTGTCTAGACCAAAAAAAAAGGAATTCAGATTACTCCACCGCAGAGGAGTTTGACTTGTTCCTCAAGAGAATGACTTCTTTTTTCTTTAATCACATTACAGTAGGAATTTGTTTTGTTTGGATAATTGTTCACCCTTATTTCCTTCCAATAACAACATTTTGCATTCATTTTCATAAACTGTTGGGCACTAAATTATTTACCTGCATGGCACTGGCAGCAGCACAGGACCTCATGTCTGCTTGTGTATATATAGGACATTTTTATAAAGAAGGCATACTTCAGGTTTTATTTCTTTCTTCCTGGCCGCCAGACATGGTATGTAATACCTGGATATCTGTTGATTACATATGCAGTCACATGTGTCACCTGTGTGACCCACAGTGATCCAAGCAATCTGATATTAGGGTCTGGCACCCAGCAATTAAATTTTCTTGTCTTTAAGTGTAGCATAGGTTGCTTACGGTCTTTGCTGGTAGCTTTCCATCCTCTCATTTGGAGCTACTCTCCATCCTCCAGAGGTTTCATACCTACAGCCTATCTCTACCAAGAATTTTGCTGATCCTTCAGTCGAAGAGGTTCTGTAGGCTCTCCTGCTTATTTTATAGTACCATGATTGTGTCTATTTGTGGAGGTATTTGCCTACAGAGAACCTACAGAGAGGGGCTTTCATCCAATTCAACCTCCAAAATCCCAACTGTGTGTTGCTCAACGTGGATGATGCTTTACATTAGTGGAGTATGATTGACAGCGGAGTTGACTAGAAATGGGAGAAGCATGAACTCCTCATCAATCCATACTCACTCATTAGGGGGCCTTATCCCTTTATGTTTGGGAACTGTTTGCACTTAAGCTGTTCTATAACACTGGCCTTATAGTTTGCCATAGGTTATTAGATTAAGGGCTTTTTCTCCTTAACTTGCTGTCCAGCAGACTCTCTGCTGCTGTTGTCACCACTCCTTCAGAACCACGACTCCACGACTCCAGCTGATGAGAGCAGTCACTTGTCTGATTTGCCTTCTTTTGCAAGCCGACATGACAAAGATGCAGTGTCTTTCCAACCAGGTGCACTTTCCCTCTGCAGGCCAAAGCCACGTGCATTTTTCCATCTGTGGATGGTGGGTTGATATATGCACCTTAACTTGGGAGCAGGTGGTCTTATTCATAGTTTTTTTTATTTTGACAAAAATAAAATTTAGTTTTAGTTATAATTTAGGCATCTAAATTCTTTATTTTTTGAAGTTTTAGGCAACTAAATATCATAAGATTATCATAGACCAAATCTGAAGTTGATTTGGTTTACTAATTTATAGGGTGTGAGAAGTTTGTTAACAAAGCATCTTCTTTTCTTTGATATCAAATGTGAAATATGTCCAGATGTCTTCTTTTCTCTTCCGTTGATTTTTAATGTTTTGCCGCGTTTTCATGTGAAACGGAGGGCATGGGAGGGCCCCACCACATCCTGTTATTTGGTGGTAGATCAAATTGTGCCCGCTAACCTTGCTGAACAAGGAGATTTCTTTTGATTGGATAACCTTCAAACTCGACCTGCCTCGCTAAACGAATTAATCAATTGTGATTGCATCTCTTCTCTCCAGAACATTTTCATCTGGTTTTTATTTGTCGATGACAGTGTCGGTATATTTCATCACAGTTTTTTGTCCTCATGCATTTGTTTTTATGTAGTATTGTCTTGTTTTCATCAGGAAAAAACAGTTGATGAAAACAAAATGAACACTGTCTCGGACAGAACTCTTATCTTGTCCATATGTCCCAGTTAGGGCTCACGGTAAACTTTGTGTTATTTGATACCATGTCAGCAGATTGTTTTCATCGGTGTCGGATTGTTTTCAAGGAATTGCCCACATTTGTACTGAGGCAAATGCCCTCATTTTGTTTCCTCCAGAGGGTGGATTACATTCTCAGCCTTTTTCTTGTTTTCAAAGAAGTTCAAGGCTCAAATTCAGTGTTTTCCTTTGGTTGCTGGGGAAACTTACAGCGGCAGCTGCAGTCATCTCACTACACCTCATTTCATCAACAGCTTGGACTTCGATTCCGAAGAGGTACCAAAGCAGGTCAGTGGCAGTCTGGGCTTTCCACTGTTGTAGTATTCCTTTGGGATCACCTTCCCTACAGGCCAAGAGGTGATGTTTACAGATGCCCTCCTCTTAGTTAGCAAAGGCAGTATGGAAGCACAGGACAGTGTGTAGGAGCAGAGGCTGCTTCACATCGGTGTGCTGGAGCTATGGGTCGTATACTTGGCCCTCAGGCATTTCCGTGCTCAGTCCGATAACACGTTGACCATGCATTGTATCAACTATCTAAGCACCAGATCCAGCCTGTCCTGCGTGGAAGCTCAAGGGCTCCTGATATGAGCCTCACCTCGTGAGTTTTTCTTGAAAAGATGAAACTTTTGGAGACAACTTTGCCCAAACCTCTGCCGTTTCTTTGCTCCCGGTTTTGACTGATTCAACACATTTACCAGTGCTGCTGTGGAGGTTTTACCTGAATGGTGACGCCTGTTGTTTAGGAGAATACTGCACTGATGCCATCAGCACTAGTATAAATGGGGACTTCCCTGTTTATGTCTGATACGACTAAAGCGGCAAGCATAATGGGGCATAATGTAAAACGTCATTTCTACCCATGACATTTTACATTACCTTGAAAGGTGTTCCACTGACTGACATCTGTACCACAGCTGCTTGGACTTCCTGTTCTACCTTCGCCCACTTCTGTAAAGTTAATGTTGCCATTCACATTGTGGGTACAACAGTTTCTTCTGGTCTTTTACTCCGCAACTGCACTGTGGTGAGTGCAAATTCATCATGACCTTGTTTTATTGAAGTCATACCATTGAAGTTGATAAGTCATCGAATACCATCTCTTGCCATCACAAATAATGGAAGCAAAACAAGAGCTGCGAATCTAAGATTCTGTGAATTCTCTATCACCACCAGAGCACACTGGTGATTAATGAAATTGCTGCGTACCAGATCCCTTTATTGGGTTACACATGTAATTTTTATTTCTGTACCTGTTCATAATATACGAAACACGTCATCAGACTGGGTATTGGTCTTTTTCTCTGCATATGTATGAAACTGCTGCATATGGATTGTCTATGTACTCTGTTCTAGTACTCTGTGTTCTGCAGAGCATGACACAGTGTATTGTGAAAGCATGATACAAATATGCAAGATAAAGTTAATTGCAACAGAATTGCCCCATAGCTGTGGGGCAATCCTAATGAGTAACCCATCAAACGCTGGTATGAATCTCCTGCAATCTGTCAGCAGTGTCTCACGTGCCAGCCCAGGCATCTTTTTAGCTTATTTCACTTCATATATTGAATCATTCTCTCTTATTGAAGCTTTCGTCCTCTGCCATCTTTGTAATATCTTATATCAAGTCTGTTTGTTCAGGTTGTTTGGTTGGAAAGGATTGTTGTCCATTGACACATGGAATTATTGTTGACTGTCGCGCTCCCCTTGTTACTTTCATTGTTTGTCCTGATTGGCTTCATTGAGAGTGCCTAATTCTCCAAATTCCTCTGATATTTTGTAATTTTTCACAGAAATGGTGAAGCATTCTTTACATTGTTGTCACTTGACGTGAGCCCACTGCTCATATGGAGATTATTTCCTGTCTCTTAGTTTGCTAAAGTTTAGCTCATGCTCTGAGTGCTTGTACCTTTTGAATCTGTCTGCTCTGTTCAGTTAGATTGATTTGTCTGGCATAATGGCATGAAACCGTTTCACTCCAGTGAGCGCTGCAGTAGACTTAAAATTGGCCACTCAGCAAGCACCGAGTGTGGGACTGACACAGTTGTAAAGCTCTTAAGAAGTGTGGGTGATCGAGGGAATACCCCTGCAACACAAAAATAGGTTTAAGTAGCTGCGATGTCAGACCCGAGATGGAAACGGAGTGTGCCGTGTTGATAGATCTGACTAATTTCAGTCATTCACATTGCAGCAACTTCTGTCACACCTCTCTGTTCAACGTTAATACCAACCATAGACGGAAAATGTGTAATATTGTTTTTGAAGAAAAACCACATTTCCCACCAGAAGAATTACACGGAATTTACCTCAAGCCTGAAGCATTAACACATGGCCACATAGAGAGCATGAGGTCACTGTGATCCTCTGGGTGAGGGGAGTAACTCACCAGTATGAGCTTACTCTTCATCATGATGTTTTTGGATGTGTTGCCAAGCAAACACTGGGTTCTAGTCTTTATGTTGTGCTTAAACTACTCATGCTCCCTGTACTTATACATGTCTGAATTGAGAATTTAAATTTTAAGAGACCAATAATTTAAATGAAAAAGGTTTTCATTTATGTCGATGCACTGCTTTGTCAGTTCACCCCTTTGGCAATCTTTCTCAGGAATTTTTCATGATTAACCGAGATTGTTTCCCAATTTTTGGGTGAATTCATTCCACTTTCAACCAGAATCTCACATAATTGAAGCCAAACACAGGGATATTTGAATGTTTGGCTTTCCCCTAAAGTTATTGTGGTTGCTCATCATCCCTCGGGATTAAACATGACCACACCCGCTACCATCAGGTCAACATTTCACTGTAGGACTTTTTTCTTTTTAATGAAATTTGTTGAACTCGTTTACTAGGCCAGAGTTAAAAGTAACCTATGGCCCTTCCTGCTGCATCATATTCCTAACCACCTTTTACACACTGAATACCACTAGTGGTTTAAACAGGAAATGTCATGTATGTTTGTTCCATGCACAGAGGGTCTGTTTTTATATTGTATGTGGAAAACGGTCAGTGGAAGAAGAAAACGATGAACTGTTTGCAGACCAGTGATGAAGCAAAGAACTGTTTGATAGATCCTGAATGAGTTCTGTTGATGTGAACGAACAAAGAGAGCAGTGCCGGTGCTGCTACATCTCCTGTCAAACGAGCGTATCTGAATGTTAAGAGCTTAGGTGTGTTTTCCTCCTTGGTAACAGTGTCTTGTTGTCTCACAAAGGGCTAATGTTAAATGAAGTCCTGCTTGGATGAAAAGGGAGTGTCTTGTGTAAACTAAAGAAGCCTCCTGTGTGCTCATACTCTGAGTGGGTGGAGAGTTACCATGATGAAGCATTTGCAGTCAGCACAGACTAATTGTGCGCTGTCCGTCTACTGTCACTGTTGCCTGTTTCACCTCAAAGAAGCATAATGAAGTAGCTATGTTGTGGTTGCAGGTTGCCCAACTGTTACTGAGGCCAGGTGGCTCAACCTAACCACCTCGACAGTGATAAGTGATGACATAGCTACCTGCCAGAGTGGCGGCATGACTCAGCTGCTGGTGCTTTGTGTTTGCTTCTTACAGTGTAGCACTCGCAAGCTGTGTTTAACAATACAACAGCAGCTTAAATTACTGCAAACATTACTGTACAAACTGCAGGCCACAAAAAGATCACAATCAACACCTTTTGGAAGGACTTTGAACAAAAACAACAACTTTAGTTGAAGAGAGATATATTGCACGACTGCAATATGAAATATCTGCTCCTGTTTGAAAGGCTGAAGTTGACACAGACTAATAATTAAAATATAAAGAAAATCAATCTTTAGCCCTTAACTTTGCTGTTCGAGAGTCTTTTGAGTAGCCTTTTGCTCACACTATGACCTCACGTTCATGTTCTTTTGAGCATTTTTCATCATAAAGACATTTGATGACCTCCCCTGTCCTTTTTAATGAGTTATGACTCAGTGAAGATATCTATCATGGATTTTTCCAAGGGTTGCCACATGGACAGAGACCACCCTCACTAACGTCTGATACACACTCAGTCATTTTGTTCTGTAAGCATGGCTGAAATATGACAGAAACCACTCAGTTCAGAAAGGAGCTTCAAGGGTTTCTCTTAGTAGGCTATCAAAGGGGTAAAGGGTTGATGTAACTTGGCTCATTTTCCATCTGTCTCGCTCTCAGGGCCCTCATATAGCTTCAGTAACCCTGGCAGCATACGAGTGTGGGTCCACAGACTTCCCAGAGCCTCCCTACCCAGACCAGATTGTTTGTCCCGAAGATGGAGGAGTGGAGGACACAATCTCCCTCTTCTCAATCATGTCAAAGGTCCGACTGGAGGCCTGTATGTGGGTGAGTGTTAGCTTGAATAAAGATACACTAGAGTTATCCACCCTGACGCACACCAAGGATGCTTTTTCAGGGCTGTGTTGGTCTCGTTTGTGCATAAATCCAAAGTATATCTAATCTTTCACCAAGTAGTTTGATGCATCATAACTGAGTTATCGCAAACATAAAATGTTCTGTTTATGTTTAGGGTGCCGGCACCGCCATCGGAGAGCTGCCTCCTTATTTCATGGCCAGAGCAGCTCGTCAGTCGGGAGCTGATCCAGACGATGAGGACTACGAAGAATTTGAGGAGATGTTGGAGCAGGCCGAGGGTGCTCAGGTCAGAAGCACTTGTTTTCGTAAAGTGTTAGCCCCTAGGATGTGCACTGGTGTGAACATCAAGAATATTTAAAGATTAAAGAAGGATTATGCTCAGATATGCATTTCGATAAATGTGATTTCGAGAAGCCTAAAAAGGCGACATTTAAGTTATATCACTTATTATTTAATTGAGTATGGCTTCCATTTTTGTTTTTTTTGTTTTTTTAATGCTTCTTTCCCACTCACAAAAATTAGCCAGCGCTCCCTTATCACCCCTATTCTTGCTTCATTTCGCGGGCTTCCAGTAAAACTCAGAATCCATTTAAAAATTGACAGGTCAAGCCCTACATGGCCGGGCTCTGGCATATATAGCAGAGCAGCTGAGACCTTACAACAGCAGCTGGCCTCTCAGATCATCTGATCGGGCTCGCTTAGCTGTTCCATGTTCCTTTTTTTAAAACCAGAGACGATCACGCTTTTAAGGTTGCAGCTCTTAAGGTCGGCTAAATCTGCGGTTTGTTTTAAATGACTGCCGTTTTTGTAGGTTAGCTTTTTCTTAATCTTTCTCCCATTGTTTTTGGCTCTTGTTCACTTCTAATGTGTTTATGGAAGTGTGCATGTTGGCATGAAGGTCTGCGTGCTGGAACATGTATTCTTATTTTTAATGTGCGGTTTTATTCAAACTGTGAAGCACTTTGTAACTGTGTGTTTTAAAAGGCACTGTACAAATAAAGTTATAATTCTTTCCAAATAAGTTATATTTAGTTTGAACAGGGGCCCAAAGTCATCCAGCCTGCCTTGTACTGAAAGAGCAAAGCAGTTACACTCAATATTGGACTATCTATACATCTGTTCGGATTTATTTTAATGTAGCTGCTTACACGGCGCCCACAGACTCAATACGATATGATCTTATTTAATATGGCTTAATTTCATAATGTGCAACTGACCACGAAGCCACTGTCCAGTGATTGGTCTCAAAGTGGCACGTGACTTCAGTGAAGCCCCGCCCTTCTTGCACTTCCAGTAAATCTGTGTGTTCGTGGGTGAGTCACCCTGAGCACAGCTCCCTCTTTAATCATCCCTCGGGCTTTGCTCTCTCGCTGCCTCCCTCCGTCTCTCTTTTCACCGGCCTCTAATTTGAATGACAGGCAGCGCTGTCAGGAACTGAGTTCACATGACTGGAGACTGCTGAGACCAGAGGCTGAGTAAGCAGAACAGAAATTAGAGAAATGGTGTCCATTGTCTCCATCACCTAGTCCCACTTCAGTGGTTCTCAGCTGACAAGGTCATCTTCACGGGGTGTTGTTTTGTTCAGGACATATACACTTAGGTGTGTGTCACGGGCATTCTGAGAAGCACTGTAAAGACCCATTAACATAAAACAGTTATTGGAATGGATACCGAAGAAGAAGAAAAAAGACTGAGTGTGACAAAAATGGAAACGCATGTCCCTAAATGTGTTAAAACCTGCCTTTGTGTGCAGTGTTGTAGTTTTGCAGTGAGCAAATTGAATCTGAGCAGACATGTTCGAGCTGCATCCAGGCAAGTGTTGAAAGGTTGGTTGAAGATGAGAAGAATTTGCTTGTTTACAGATCAGTGCATACCGCAGGAGGCAGTGCTTTAGAGTTGCTCATCCAATATCAGGAGAAGAACCACATATGATGAATTGATTTACATAAAAATGACCAAAACCCTGAAGAAAACTTGGAGTCAATACACGTTATGCCTGAATTAGCAGGAAATCTACATCGTAATTTATTTATTTATATAAGGCTTGTGTTCACCCTACCAATGAGCACCTGTTTAAGCCTTTAGAGAAACATGGTGCTTCCTTTTTTCTGATTTTAAATATAAAAACCTTTGGGGGAAAGTCACAAAAGTTTTTATCAAAAGTCTTATTATAATCACCAGTACCGTATTTTTGACCATAAGGTGCACCGGATTATAAGGCGCAAAACAAAACAGTCAGATAAGATAAATTTTACTCAACTCATTCTTCTTGCTTCCTCCACTTCCGTACCATTGATTCATTAATGTTGAATTTTCTCGCAGCTGCTCTATTCCCATGTTGTTGCAGTATATTAATGACTAACCTCGTATTGTGGATGGATTATCTCAGTTGTTCTCCTGACTGAAGTTTGGTCTGTTTACAGTGTCCTGCTATGCGATTGTATTTGTCCCTAACCATCGGGAACCCTCACGTTAACTTTTATCGAGTGGGAAAAAGTTTGCGTTCATCCTCCAGCTTTACTGTGTTTATGTTATGCTAACATAGCTGTGTCGCTAGCGATCACGTAGCACATCATTATATACCAGCTAGCCAAACTTCAGTAACCCTACAAAAAGTCACTGCTGTTTAGTTTTCTGTCTTCATTTATGTTGGAAGTGATAGCAGAGCTCTACGTTTTAATTTTTTCATAAGTCTCTCAGTCAGAACATGCTATATCATGTTTAGGTGGAAACTAGCGAGCTAACTTCCTGCTAACTTCTAACTCTATTAAATTTAATAAATTCTGTTTTCATGGATGCCTGGATGTTAAACTTAATTGTTACACCTGGTAAAGCAGCAACGCTGATCATTTTTGTTAAAGATGAAAGAATTTAGACAGTTTTTAACTCTCAGTGATGTCGCAGTGACTTTGGGACCTAAAGCGGATGGAGTTTTGGACCCGTGAGGCTCCTGACTACGGTAGCCGTAATGCTCCAACAATCCATCAAGCAGTGCGGCTTCGTAGCTTACCAAAATTGTACTAAAACATTTTATGACAGATTTTTGAACGCCGTGTACCACATAAAATCGGTTCAAGGTCAGTAAGCACAACCAGAATTCATACATAAGGCGCACCGGATTATAATGCGCACTGTTGATTTTTCAGAAAATTTAAGGAGTTTAAGTGTGAAAAATACGGTAATTGTTTCAGTGGGTGCTTTATAAGCCTTATAAAGGGTAACAGCATTGAAGACTCAGGATGCAGTTTTTATGAACAGTTGCACTGAAACAAACATGAAAAAAGGACTTAGTTTTTATCAACCTCGGTACTTTGGTGCTTTCTTAGTTATAGAAGATTAAAAACTAAACTTAAATTTGACTTTTTGTTGAAAATAAACACACATGGTGCCAGTTTTTGTTTTGTTTTTTTTTTTTACACTGGCTTCCTGTGCCTGCGATGTTTTTCCTCTATCTCAGATCTTCACAATGTAGCCGCAGATGTTTCAGCCTCTCAGAAAAAACCAAAAGGTCCTCTGCACTTTTGTACCAAATTCACCAAACCTCAGAGAAAGTCTTAAATTGGTCTAAAATAGCAGGTATCAGTACTCTATTGCTCCTTGTAATAACACTGGAGACGGCGGCACTGTTAAAACATTTGGTTTGGTTTAAAAAAAAAAAAAGTACACACATTTGCAAAAAGTACAGAGTGGTTATTTTAAGAAAACAAGAGTGGTTGTGTGTTCAGAGATGTGTATGTGTGCATGTGAAATCTTTGATGCAGGGAAGTGTAACAAGAATTAAAAACCCAGCAGCTTAAAATAACAACCCCTGCCTGGCAGCCATTGATGCATTTACAATCACTTTATTCACTTGTTGTTGTTGTTGTTGTTGTTGTTATTTTGCAGGATTTTGTTACAAGAGCAAAACTGGGAGTGCAGCACATGGTGCAGAAAGTGGGATTCTTTGGCATCTTGGCCTGTGCCTCAGTGAGTAGGAAGTTTTCAGGCTCTTTTTTTATTATTTTATTATCTTTTTTAACTTTTAAACTGAGTTTGTTACGGACAAATTGATGTTCGTGCCCACACGACGAATCAGTACAATCTAACGTGCCAATTTTCAGATTCCCAATCCTCTCTTCGACCTGGCTGGAATAACCTGCGGCCATTTCCTGGTTCCTTTCTGGACCTTCTTTGGAGCAACTCTGATTGGGAAAGCCATCATCAAGATGCACATACAGGTCAGCAGCACAGTGAAAGCATTGATCAGAGGTGGTTTAAACCTTGCAGAGAGACGGTTTACCTCAAACAGCAGCATGTTTTTTCCTTTTTTTAACATAAGCCCCACAGGCCCACGTACTTGCAGCATCTTGCCTTCAAATATGATTCATCTTTTGTTTCATGTCGTCGCGCTTCTCTGTCCGCAGTGTAATAATGCATCTCAGAAATCCTCTCATAGGAAAAAACGGTTATCCACTGCTGAGTGATACCCTTTGAACAATCCCCACAAGCCTAAAACGTGTGGGAAAGATCAAGCCTCAGTGTTTAAATCATGAGGTGGCGACTATGAGAAAGTCCTAATTGGACACTTCTGGTTAACTGTTTCTGATGGCGCTCTTTTTTTTTTTTTTTTTTTTTTTTCTTTTTTTTGTTCCTTCGGGGATTCCTTATTCTGGTTTGAGCTTTCAGATGCATGCCACGCCACATAAACTTACTCCAGATGAAAGGAGGGAAGCTTTTAAGAAGCATTTAACAAGAGTTTGGATTTTTAAAAATGCACTAGATCCAAAAAAAACAAAAAACACAACTTAATTACGGAGGGTATTGTTGAGTCTACCATACTAGTGACTAATGTAAGCTCAGACTGCGAGGGGCTGTCTGCGTCTGAGGCACACTGTTGAGTGTTTCAACAAACTAAAGCCTATCAATCTCTTGGTGGTACCAGCCAATGATCTCACTATGAGAGCTTTCAGACAAAGAGGACTTGAGGCAGTGGGGGTAATGAAGGATGTAGAGTGGATGTGAGGGAAGAGAAGGAAATTGAGCAGACTGTAAGAGGTTACAGGGGGGAGAGTCTTTTGTCTTTTATTTTTTCCTCCCCCCAATTCTGTACCTTGAACCTCGTGGACGTTGGATGCCATATCCTGTCTGATTTTGTCCAGGGGGCCATGTGTCATGCCGTTTTAGAGCTGATCAGTTTCAGAACCAGGGGGAGAAGGGGAAAAAAAGTGGGTTTTTTTGTTGTTTTTTTGGAACCCCCACCCCTCCACTTGGGTGCTTTGAAAACCACACAAAACCCCTCACACAGACCAAAATTTAGGTTAGCGCCAGGTTTGAGTTTCATAATTAGGGTGTCTGTGAACAGTGTCAGATGTGGCCTCAATTTCTCAGAGTTGTGTCACTAAAATTGAGAATCTAAACGCGTCTTTCTGCCAAGAGTTTTTTTTAAAAAAAGGTGCATTTTAAGGAACAAATGTTTTTTGAAAATGCTACACATTTTAGGAGACTTTATGAATAAAGTTGAGAATTTAAAAAAAATTCTGTTTTATCAGCTGTCCTGAATTTCAAAGCAAAGTCATCAATGTTTTTATTTCTTTTTTTTTTTTGTTCCTCAGAAACTTTTCGTTATCATCACCTTTAGCAAGCACATAGTGGAGCAAATGGTGTCACTCATCGGGTAAGTTTTTTTCAATTGTTTTATTATGTCCTGTACTGATGTGCGTGTGTGTGAGAAAGCCTGCTTTAATTAGAAACTTTGTGGAGTCATTGTCTTTCGTTGGTTTTGTGGTTGGCAGCACATTTGTAAACTTTTTCAGATGCGTTATGAACACTGATTGGGGATCCTGTATGAATAAATGCTCTCGCTGCGGGGGCGTATCGTATGTGCACGCATTTTCCTTCTTTTCTTTTTTATTCCCCCCCACCACCACCACACACACACACACACACACACACAAAGGTATTTCTTCCCCCCCACACGTGCAATCCATCTCTGCTAGAGCATTGGTGGTCAGGCGTGTGAGGTCCCATCCGAACATGCTCATCTGACTCACTGAGTTGAGCTGTGACTGAGAGAAGAGGCGGTTAGAGGTTTTTAGAAGAAGCTTTTTTGAAAGTAATAAGACTTTAGTATATATATATATATATATAGGTAGGTCATGGCTCTGGATTGCTCTGTTTCAGTTTTCTTTGAAGATGCTGAGTTTTCAATTTCATTTCATTTTGTTTTTTAATAATGTGGAGGGAATTTTTCAGGCACGGGATGTCAGAAGAGATTGTATACAAACTCAGCACTTTTTTTTAAGGAAATTGACTCACAGTCATGTAAACGTCTCAAATCTTAAGCAAATTCAAACAAATAAAGAAAAAAAAATCCCCCTAATAGTCTGTCTGTGGTGTAGTGGTTAACACTTGCAAATAAAACGCATCCGGTTTGAGATAAGGAGGAAACAGGAATTCAGTCTCATGGGTCACACCCCAAGTGCTGGTCCCTAAAAATGAGGAGAGCTCCGTCAGAAAAAGGCATCTGGCATAAAACCTGCACTAAATCAACATGTGGATCCATCCACTGTGCCGATCCCCTCGGGAAATAGGGGAGATGCTGAAAGTACCTACGAAAGCCCCCAATGCTTGTTCTATTGAAGTACATTTATATACGTGTGTGTACACATGTATTATAGGGCTGCCATGATTAGTCAACTAGTCACGATTACATCGACTATCAAAATCATCGACAACTAATTACATTTTTCGTTTGAAGCTTTGTAAGATCCTGAAAGATGCAGGAATAAGTTGTAGGATTTAAGAATGTAATAATGGACTGAAACGGAAGATGGCAGCAATGCATCTACAAGGATGCCAGCTGCCATTAAACGCCAAAGAAGAAGAAGCAGTCTCCGGTATCGTAGCTGTGTCCAAATTCAGGGGCCGCATCCTTTGGAGGCCGCATTTGTAGGTCGATTATGTCACAGCGATGCGACGAAGGCTGCCCAAATTACAAGACTCCTCCAAATACGACCGACAAATGCGTCCTCCTTTTCCACAGATTTGAAAGATGGGTCGGGTGTGTCCTTCGTGGCCAGACCCATTCAATTTTAAAAAAGAAAGGAAAGGAAAAACTGAGACATACTGCTGAAATTGCACCTTTTTTTTTTCTTATATTATATCTCAGCAATTAAATGTGTGATCTAACTTCTTCACACTGACAGAGATTTCCCACTGCTCCAGCCCACCTAAGGTCAAAGTTGGCTGCAGGTGGCCCACACCTTTAGCTAGTTTTAAAATTGGTATCCTCCTTCATAGGAGCTTCTTTTTTACTTTACCAAAAACACTCTCTGATTTAAAATGAAATTCAAGGTTCTTTCCCACGTTGCTGCCGCTGCTGCTGTACAGATGACTCTCGGTGACTCGCTATGATGTGTGCAGATAGTTTTTCCCTGCTGATACAGGATGTTTCTTTTCCAGTTTGTGTGAATTCATGTGTGCTTACATGTAAAGTCAAAGCGATAACAAGAATGAATCACACAAAACTAGTTAGGTTTAAGTGACATCAGCAATTACCCAGTCCCCATTTGTGTGTGTGTGTGTGTGTGTGTGTGTGTGTGTGTGTGTGTGTGTGTGTGTGTGTGTGTGTGTGTGTGTGTGTTATCGCTCATGTTTTTGCTTAGTCTAGTCAGGTCTAGACAACATGTTTATGTCCTGTCCAGGGCCAGAATTGAATTCATGCGGTGGGAAGGCTGTGTCTGAGTACAGCCTGCAGTATATTTTTCTTTTCATGGTAATGATAAGTTTGAAGTCATGTAGCGATTCTTCTTCAAACTGTACTGCTGCTGACCCAGTGGTAAAACCACAGTACCAGTACCTGTCTATGACATGAATTGTTAAAATTGTATTAATAATGTCTACCACCACCACCCCCCCAGTGAGCTAATTCACTACCTAATAAGGGCATTAGCACGCCCTCATTAGATGTCTTTCCATCCAGAAGGCAGCAATGTTGGTAAAGGTGATGACATCATGTCGACTCACTTCCTCAGTGAAGGGGCTGACACAGACTCCTATAGAGAGCTAAAGGGTATAAAAGGAGGGTTGAGGAGTTTCTGCTTCATTCCTCTCTGCTGCCTGCTCCTGCTCACAGTAACAATTAGAGGAGGTGGCAGCTCCAAGATAGGGCCCACATGTAGGATGGGGCCTTCAGCAGTTGTTGCCTGGCCTGAATGCTGTTTGACTGGATCAGCGAGGACCTTCTTCTTTCTTTTTCTTTTTTTTCTAAAGTATTGTTCAGGGAAAGGGAAGACTTGAATAGCTTAGTGTGCAGGATCTGAAGTTTTGGTTTCCATGTCTAAGAAGGCTGCTTAAAGGGTAAGTAACTAAATGTTTCACCTCCTTCTCTCTCTCTTCTTTGTTCTTTTTGTCTTTTGCTGCTTTGTGGGTATGCCATGTCAGGTCGGTGCCCAAACTAGGGCCATCTCTCCAGAAGCCCTTCAGGCAGTACCTGGAAGCACAAAGGAACAAGCTGCACCATGCTGGAGGAAGTGCACCAGCGGTAAGAAGATTTAGACTTTACCATGCATTATTTTTGGTCTATTAGCTTTATATGTATATTTATTAAAGGGCAGCCACTAAGTGAATGAGATTTTTTTTTTTTTTTTTTTTTTGGCAAGGTTTCATATAATCTGTAAAATTAAAAGCCGTAGTATCTACCTAACTACCTTTAAATCCATGCACTAGAGACTCGGAAGCATAGCAAAAGTGTTGATGCAAATTCAGATTTTAGGAAGTGGCATAACAAGCCCTTATATATATCAATAAGTGTAATTAATTAATAACTGTATAAAATGTGTCAGTGCCCTCTGGTGGACAAACTGTGCATAGCAGTCTCTTAATTATTAGCATATCCTTCAGTTGTAAATGGCTGGTTTTATCAGTCTAGCTCTGAATGCACTGATATTCACTGTTTGCTTGTACGAGGGTAAAAAAAAATAAAGCATGTCCACCCTAATTTGGGGTTTTTCAGGATGAGAACTGGCTGTCGTGGGTGTTTGAGAAGGTGGTGCTGGTCATGGTCTGCTACTTTGTCATTTCCATCGTGAACTCCATGGCTCAGAGCTATGCCAAGAGGCTGCAGCAGCTGAGGCACTCGGAGGAGAAAACCAAGTGATGGCGGAATAAAGCGGTACAAACATCCAAGCGACTGTGTTTGTGCTGCTGCTGAGAGCTCCACTTTCGGCCACAGCCACTCACAACTTAACAAACCTCACCCTCATCCATTCTCAAAGAGGCTGAACGATCAAGAAACCAGGCATAATTTGTCGGTGTGTGCGTACGTGCGCTTTTTTTTTTTTTTTTTTGAGGATGTATGTGCCGTTTACTGTCTCCTCGTTCAGGTTTTTGTAGTTCTTCCTCATCTCACTCTTTAGGTGTGTCTAGCGCGATTGGTTCTACTGCTGATCTTAACAAGTTACTTTAAATTAACCCATTCATTGACCTCAGAAGTAAAGCAGCGGTTTGGTGGTTGCTGCTGTGTAAGGGCAGTGCCCATCAGATGCTATGCCTTATGCAAGACGGGAAGGCGTGACCTCCCTTGAATATAGCTCTTGACTTATAGACTTGATTTTTATTTAATTTTGTAACCTTTGTGTATGGATGGATCTTGATTTGTCTGTACAGCGTGCTGCCAAGATAACTGCTGTGGATGGCGTTTCTTTTCAGGGTTTCATTGACCTCATGGTTTTTGTCCTGTAAGACCAATTTTGTCTTTTGTTTCTGGAATTGTCCATTTAAAAATGGCAGGAGGAGGAGGGAGGAAAAAAAAAGCAATATCAACTTCAGATGGTGTGGTATTGATGTTTTGCACATTGTGTAAATATCTTACTATCTTTTTGACAGTATGTTCAGATGTATTTCTATTCTATGGTCTGTGTGAACATGAGTCAACTTGAACCAAAACCCAAAAGAAAAGGCGATATCATTTGTAAAGTGACGATGTACCCTCAGCTAACTAGTACCATTTCTATTCTGTACATTTGACTTAAACCTGGGATCAGATCATACATAAAACATGGAAATTGTGGCACTTCTTCTCCAGACTGAGTCTCTCATTTGTTTGGATTTTCCTGAAATGTTCATCCATGGAGGCTTCCCCCCCCCCCCGTGTAATACTGTTAGGTTTAAGACCCAACACAAAAGATTTGATTTGTAATTGTCTCTTTGAAACGATCATCTTGAAGGTAAGTGTCACGTCAGCCCTAACACACTTATTTTGACTGCTTTTAGTACCAGACGCATGACATCCTTCATGGTAGGACCAGAATTTGGTTTTTGATGTTGATTATTTCTCAGCTGGCCTGCCTTCCCGACTCTTAAACATACTCTGTAGATCCTGGCCGACTTCAGCTCATGGTTGAGACTCCCCAACCATGTGGTTTGGCATTCCTTCACACCACTCTTCCACACCATCAGCTAGCTTATCAGACTGGTGTTGGCTGTTGGATGTGCTTGGCAACAGCGGTCTGTAAGCTGGCTGAAGTTGTTGGCCTTCAGCATTTCTGGGTTCATCTCGAGCACTGCAGCTACATATTAGTGGGTCTGCGTGCGGACAACGCTGTTATCTAAAGAGACTCTTTGCTTTTATGTCACTCCACTTCTACTGTGTAAAACTCATGAACAATAAAGAGATGAAAAGTGATTCTTTCGCTACTTTTCTTTGTGCGGTGCTGCCTTTCAAAATGATCACTGATTGCATTTCAACTGTAAACGTTTAAGCTGATCTCAGCTTGGGACATTTTACTGCTTAATGCATATTTAAGCTGCTGTAGCCAATACAGTTTATTTACATAGAAAAATTAACATGATGCATTCTTAAAAAGGGAAGAAGAAATATACACATCCGCTTATGTTTTCAGTAGCTATGATTGATTAAGTAACACATACTTTATTTTGTTGCAAGGGAAATGTCTGTGTTACAGCAGCAGGATTAAGAATAAAAAGTAAAATCTACAATAAAAACACTGCAAAAGTACTGCAGGTGAAAGCCTAATAATGTGAGGTAGTGCAAAAAGTTAATGTACAACTGATTAAATGGAAAAAATTGGAGTTGAAGAAACCTAAGACATTCTGCAAAAGAATAGTGGGAATAGCATTAATTTAAAAAAAATGTATGTAGATTAAATGTAAGAAACTGACAGGTGTGTTCAGCGGTCATAAAAAGAAGAGCTGCGGTAGAGTTTCTTAGAGAACAGGAGAAATTAGTTCCTGAGGCGTTCTTTATGGCAGCGTGGTTGAATGAGGCTACAGGAGAATGAGCTCAGTAGTGTGGAGTGGAGCAGGTAAGATGGATTGTCCCTGATGGAGAGCAGTTTGTTCAGTGACCTCCTGCCCCTCACTGACTCAAATGCTTCCAGATTCTAGCCATTGAGGTTTCCACCCTTGTGGATTCCTGACCCGACCAAACACCAGCAACGTGCCATTTACGTTGCTGCTGACTGAATGACTGGCAGATCTCCAGCATCTTGCTGCACACATTACAGGATCTGTGCAAATCCCTCAGCGAGGATTTCACAAGGTGATCTTCTGATATACCTTTTACACGTCAGCCTTTGTAGCCACCCAGTCAGACAGGTGGCGTGGACGCCCAGGTTTGTGAACGCAATAACTCAAGAACAAGGTGACGAAAATCGATACCATTGGTGTATCTATTAAAAATGTCAAACCAGTTTGAATCGCAGTGACCTTGACCTTAAGGTCACAGGTCAAATTTTCTCAAATCTAGGATTTTCAAATTGATACCAGAGGTGCATCTACTAGGAAGCTGAGAGGTAGGTCTGGCGGTGTGATTGCAAATCTGGGGTAACAAGTGTCTGGCATAGATCTACACAGTTTTTACTAATGTAGCATTTTATTACCCATCTTATAACTTGACACTATACTACTTGAGATGCAAGTATTATAAAGTAGCTCCAGCATTATATCTTGAATAGAGACATCCAGTGTCTCAGTTCTCGCCAGTGCAGATGTCAGAGTCCAGGAATTCAAAGAATTATGTGAAATCAAAGCAGCAATATAAACAATTTATACAAAACACATAAGGTGTTATTTTCTTATCTATATGAAAGCCACAGTAGTTCCCAGTGCTAGCACAGCTGACTGTAGCTGGAGATCACCTGTTCAAGAGACGTGAAGCTGTCTAGGAAGTCCTCCTCTGAGATGCCAAATTTAATGTACTGATGGATGTACGCCCTGTAACACAGGAAAAGTGAAAGAAAAGAATTTTTAAAAAGAGAAACTGTCTGCTCAGTTATACTTCTGGGACCAGCTTATCCTAACTGTGCATGTACAGGGACTGACCCACCTGGAGGCAAACATATTCCAGGCTTTTCCCACCATGTCATCCAAAGGTCTGAGCAGAGCCTGGCTGTTACTGACCAGCGTGGCAGATTTCTCATACTTATTAAAGGGTACAGGGGATTTCCACAAGCTGAAAGCTTCTTTGGAAGAGAGCCAGGAGGTGTACAGGGCTGGATCATCAATGCCACCTAAGCACATAAGCACATAATTCACATCCCCTGCTCTGTACAATCTGCAGACTTACATTGTTACAAAAGAATTGCTCTAATCAGTCTTTTGGAAACATCATCCCCTACATGACTGTCATAAATTGATCTGGTAAACTCACACAATCACTGCCTTTTTCCCCTTTTAATTAAATTAAATGAATGTTTCATCCATCCATCTGACCTGTCTCTGCACTGTAGACATCTTTCCCTCTCAGGATGAGAAGGTTGGCCAGAGAGGTGTTAAAGCTGCCCCCTGTGAGACTCCTGCTCCGCCCAGAGTCAGCAGGAGGATGCACCTGCCAGTCTATACCTGTCACATGACAAACAAAGATCCTCTCACTATCACTTCCAACAATATCTCATTGACATAACAGGCTACACGGTTATGTTAGTGTGCACTTGCCTTCTTCCATCTTTGTGTTGGAGATGAGCATCTGTCGCAGGTGTTTGAGCAGCCCCGGCCAGCTAAACGTACTGTAGGCTATGGAGGAACTGGCCATCTGTGGGATGGTGCACACGCTCAGTAGTTTGTACTCTGGATGACAGGCAAGAGCACTCACCAATTCACCTGACAAAAAAAGGCTGGATTGTGAGAAAGTCAAACTCTGTGGGAACCTTAAGGGTGTGTGTGTATACAGTTGTGGTGAAAAGTTTACATACACTCATCATGGGCGTGAATGTCTTGGTGATTTTTGGCCTTTAGTCATTTGTTTCAACTACTTTTTTTTCCAGAGAATATGATTATACATCTTTAATGACCCAACAATTGTTTGAACTGATGATCCTGGAACCTGCAGTTGTTTAGAAATGGCTCTCAGAGACTTTCCCAACTTGTGCAAATCTACAGATGTTCTTAGATCTTCGCTGAGTTCATTGGACTTTCCCAGTGTTCTGAGTATTGGTCAATCCACTGAGGGCTATGAAACACATCATTGTCATGCTGCCAAAGAGAAACTACCAGATGTACTCAATCATGACCACTAACAAGAAGTGAATTGGTCTCTGCAAGTTAAAAGACATTGCAGATCCTTCTGCAACACTTATTAAAAGATTTAAGTGAATGTATGTATACATTTGAACCTGTATGTATACTTCTGACCCTGTGTGGAATACGGAAAATCCAAAATAAATTCAAACTTGTGCACCAAACTCTTGTTTTTTAATATAATTAAAAATGTATGCTGTACAAAGGTTCCACCTGGAAAAACAGCAGCTCAAAAAAACCCCAATTACAAGCCCACAATTACCATGACATTCAAGCCCACGATGAGTGTGTAAACTTCTGTCCACAACTGCAGGTGTGAGTGAGTGTTTGTCCTTTCTCACCCAGAGGATTTCTGCTGTATGCTCCATGGGAGTCAGCGGTGAGCGCGGGCTGCAGGATACTGCCCAGCTGGTGGGCGATGACCCTGTTGACGTCACTGAAAGAGATGTGTTTGATGTTAAGCAGCCGACTGCAGATCCTGTGCACCGTGTCATTCTCGTGCACCAGTATGGCGTCTGACAACTGGTAGAGATGAGCCAGCGTCAACACAGAGTTATAGTTCTGGACGATCACCTGAAAGTAAACAGTCAGAAGGTAGCACGATTCTCTTTTACACCACGTTAAAGATAGGTCAGCGTCCACACCTCTCCAGTCCCGTACGGCCAGGTAAGGTGGTTGAGGATGAAGGATGATGGATAAATATCACGGAGACACTGAGTAACGTAGGTGCCGACACCTGACCCCGTCCCCCCTGCCACACTCATCATTGCTATAAGCCCAGCCAGTCTGTCACAGCGCTCCACCTCCCGCCTCACCAGCTCCTCCACTGCGTCTCTGTGACGAGGACCATGGACACAATACCTAGATCAGTAAAAGAAACAGATGATCAGCGTGAATGCTATCAAATGACAGCATTCCAGAATAGGTGGGCTCATACTGTCCCATCCTTACCCATTAGCCCAGTTGTTTCCGGAGCCCTGCTTCTGGCTGAAGTGAGAACTCGCTCCATAGCTCCACCTGCCAGACTTTGCAGCCATGCTCATACTCCGGTTGATTACTTTAGGCTCCATATCTATCAACAGCGCCCTGGCAACGAGGTCTGGTGTAGGGAAAAACACGGCAGGAAACATGAGTGCGGAAGACGGGACTCAGACTTTGTTCAGTACCATTAGAGAGGCGTCGTACCTCCGTGTGCGGTCTGGTGAAAGAACCGCTCGCAGCTGGCAGCGCTGTACGTCTTCCTCTGTCCCTCCTGAGCATCGCTACAAATGATGTCAAACAGCTCCTGACCCACCTGGTTACCGCACTGACCGAGCTGAACTGTTACTACAGACATGTTTCACCCAGATGATAACACTCAGTACCGGTCACAGAGCGATGGCACCCACGCTGTGACACACCCGCGACCTCGAGCTGATGGAGCAACGCTTCATAACTTCGGGGCTGTCTATACCTTCGTAGATATATCTGGTACGTTGGCGTTACAGCGCTCGCGAAGCCGCCACAAGAAGTTGAACTGGCATTTCCAGTCGAAACCGGCAAAAGTTTCAAAATAAAACTCAATCAAACTAAAGTTGTTCTGTAAAGTCAACACAAAAAGGTTCAGACCTTTCTCATAGTGCATGTGTAAGGTTTGTGCATGTGTATTTTTATTTCCAAAGAAATAATTTATTTAACACAAGTCAGTGGGGTACATACTGAACGTAAGAGAATAGAAACAAAGTATCTATTCAGTACCGACACTACTGACATTTGGATGATTCACCCACCTCTAATTTCCATTTACTTTGTCAGCATCTACCATGTATATCCAAATACATTTTAATTTTTTGCCAAAAAGATTGTTTTTGAACGTTATTAAACACTTATTACACACCTTCAAATAAACACATTACATATAAAAAAAATGCTATAAACAAAGTCAGCTAAAAACATCCCTTTTGTTTCGTCTGTATATAAATATGATATGGTTTCATTATACTAAAGGAAGACTAAAAGAAAGAAGTTCGATAACTTACAAACTTAAAAGTACTGTAGTTTGTTAGGTTGGAAAAACTTTTTTGCTATCAAATTTAAGTCAGTATCTATAAATTTCAAGATACTTAGTAAATAAAATACTAAGATAATGACTCAAAATTTTCCTTTTTATTGTTTTCACATCATTTGTTTGTATGTAGGTATGCATGAATGGTACAAAGGAGTATCAGGACCACATTAAGGTTTTATTTTAAGAATAAAGTCTAAATTTCGAGATTAAACTTGAAATACTATTGAAACGTGAAGATTAAAGTTGTTTCACTTGCCTTTTGTCGATGAGTAAATGAAATCGTATTTCAGAATCAGTTTAATAAGAAGGGAAATTATTTCACTTTTAGCACATAAACACAAACACATTGTGGTGATAAACAGAAGGACTTGAAGAGATGGTGCAGACAGCTGCATTTGGCCAGGAAAAAAACAAAACAACACACAACCTGGAAAAACACACAAAAAAAAATTGCAAATATCATTTCGAGTTTAATCTCGAAATTTCGACTTTATTCTCAAAAGGAAGAGTTTTTTCTTAATGTTGCCTTAATATTTCATTGTAGGATATGTAACAAGTGTTTAATAAAATTTGAAAAATTGTATTATTACAAATTGTAATACTTATCTCTGCCTTCAAGAGTTACGTCAAGCTTTCATATTACAGTACCCTTGTCTACAAATCTTGTAAAGTGAATGTTAATGTTTTGCCGGCTTTTTGACTTACACATTACTTGTTAATATTTAAGCTTAAATAAACGTATTCTATTTACGAATATAACAATTTCCAAGTTTATGAATTAAATAAAAGCCAGAGGAGGAATTCCCAGCAGTGAATCCTAACTTGTGAAAAAAGCAGTGTGACAAAATGAAAAGAGGTTACCGCCCACTTTGTGAGTGCCGCAGTGCGCATGCTCAGTGTAGTAGCCGGTTATGGCGGCGGTGTGTGTTTGTCCATGAGGTGGGGGACTCCTGCTATTCTTGCGGTGTGTGACAGAGCGATCCGAGCGAAGCGCTGCCATGGCTGGAGTGTTTGACATTGATTTGGACCAGCCGGAGGAAAATGTCTCCGACGATGAGAACGAGGAGGTATACTTTAGCGGGAGACGCTGACGATTTACCGCGAAAGCTGTCACAGCAGAAACTCTCCACGCACGGAAGCTAGCTGCTTAGCCTGGTAGCCTGCCTGACAGCCGCCCGCAGGCCTTCTCCTGCAGCCGGACAGCTCAGGCCCTTTTCACACAGGGACATAGCCGAAGCTAGTGCTAATTAGCATGACCGGGATCGCGACAGAGCTGTCACCGGCTTTAATGCTAACGTGATCCGGCGATGACATGCGCACGGTGTTGACGCTGTGTCAAAGCCCAGCGCTGTCATGTTGGGAGTTGAGCAAGACGTCCTTACTTGGCCAAAGGTGCTGCAGTGATAAATGTGGCTCCGAGCGCAACAGTTTATTTTGGCAGGACTGTGACAGCCAGAGTGGGAATGTGCACTGGAGTGTCCGCTTGTTTCTGTTCTCGCTGAGATATAAAAGGCAGCAATACTCCAGAAATACACTGCATTTTTAAAATGAGGGGCTTTGAAGAGCTGCTGTCAGAGTCTCGGTTTCTTATTACAAAAACAAGAAAAAAAACTTCCAAGTGCAGCTGCTGAACAGAAGACAGTGCAATATACAGCACACACTGTCTATATGTATAAACTTTATCAAGAAAGCTTTGCTGAAAGGTCACATCAGCCTCTTTAAAGAGCAAGATTTTTTTATTAAGGCTATTGTGCAAGAGGCTATAATTTAGGTACTGCTATAAATATTTATTGTTCTCATGAGTGATTATTTAAGTGAGTTGTAGATCAGTTATTACTGATTGCAAGGCAAGAAAAGCAGCAAGTGGAGAAGCTGTGAGAAGAAAATGTTTGGTATTTTTTGCTAAAGATTGACTGGAAGCATTAATCAATATTCAAAAGAGCTGCTGAGTAACTGAATTCACAAGAATTTATTGATGAAACAAATCAGCTCTAAATGTAAACAGCTGTTTCCCTGCATGCTGCTAAGCACAGTGTTAGAAATGCTTTATTGTAGTTGTTACTTAAACACATAGAGGACTGGGTATGTCCTTATGAAGTTAAAAGCTGAGAGAAAGCCTTAAAAGCCGGTGGATCTGCCACAAGCTCCTTCAGTCCACATATTAATGTATCCTTGGGCAAACTGAAAGTTTCCCTGGGTGCATCCATCAGAGTGTGAGTGTTAGAAAAAGCACTTAGGGATAGTGAATAGTCCCGTGTGTGATTGGATGAATAAGACGTGTAGAAAGAAGCACTTTGAAGAACTTTAGTAGGAAGGCGCTATTTATAAGTGCCAGTTCATTTACCATTTACATCATGGCTGCTGTGGATTCTGTTCATGACAAAAACTAAGAAAAATCCTTCACAACTTGTTTTGTTTTCCTCGTTTTCTCCCAGGGTCAAATCGCTGATCTCATGGAGCAGTGCATTGAGTTGTAAGTTTTTAAAACGTGACTTTTGTGAGATTTTTATAACCAAAGAGGTCAAAAAGAGGCACGGGCATAATAGAAAGTCGAACATGTCTCACTGCAGCAACATGGATGACTGCGAGAAGATCGAGATATCCGAGGACAACGTCAATCAGGGCACAGAGAGCATCCGACCGGAGTGCTTCGAGCTGCTGCGCGTCCTGGGGAAGGGTGGCTACGGAAAGGTAATCATTGCCTTGACAAAGCGCTCTCTTTTATTTGGTGTCTGTGGTGTGACGTTTGTTATTGCTTTGACCCGCATTTCTTAAAGCGCATCTTTTTGACATGTCGATCCCTTTCCTCCCTGGGCAGGTTTTTCAAGTTCGAAAGGTTGTCGGCGCTGCAGCGGGCAAAATATTTGCCATGAAAGTTTTAAAAAAGGTACATTTCTTCCCCTTTTCTTTGCTATGTTACCCTTCGCCAATTCCAGAACACACAATCCTGTTCATCAATTAGAGCTCCTCTCATTATGTTTCATATGAACACAGCTGCATGTTTGTCATTAAACATTACGATGCTTTGGTCTGCAAACACTGGCTGCCTCTGAAGCCTGTGGCGGGGTAAGATTTCACTGCTAGTTGGTAGATTGCCATCAGCTCTGCTCTGCTGCAGCCTTGGCACTTAAAACACTCTGCCTCAGCCCATTAGACGCTGCTCGATTCTCACACTGCTTCTGCTTTATTGGCTTACGTGACCCTAGTGACACATTAAAGAACTGCCACGTTTCAGTTATTTGTTTAAACCCCTTGGCTTTAAGGCAGCGGCACAGCTCCGATACGGGGCTGTAGGGTGGCGATAGAGGCCAGGTTTCATCTTTATGAAGCATCTCAAGGTATGAAATCAGTCCTGACTTGCCCAAAATTCCCAGTTGCATACATTTATTTTCTTAAACTACAGTTTATCATCGCACGTTGGTTTGTCCTAACCTGCCAGTTGTTCCCTCCATGTGGAAAGAGATCACTGTATGAATGCAGAATTTGAGTTAAATACCAGAATTTTCCAGAGATCACACTTACATAAAACTTCCATTCAGATTTCATGTCCAATGAAGGAAAAGCTTAGATATTCTTAATAATTTAAAACAGTCAGATAAAGTTTGAGAAGTGATTTACAAATCCCGTTGTCCGGGATCTTTTTCTTACTGAATCATAAGAAAAATCAAAGCGAACCAAATGCGTCGATACAAAACACGTGAGAACGTTCAATCCACTCATTTGCCAAATGTGTCCCTTTGAACCTATAGCTTCAGTAGAAAACGTATGTAGAGTACTGTGCAAAAGTCCTGAGCTACCCCTTATATCTTGCTTCCACTGGGATGACTTTTAAATTACCTTCTTGTCATTTTTAAAGTGGGCTTGAGGAATAGTTCTCGAGGCTGGTAAACCACGTTCTTTAACACTAAACTGTGAATCATTCAAGTAGTATCTTTAGGCACTTTGCTGCTAGTAGCCTGTCACGAAAGCACATCTCTTAAGGTGAATCTACAAAGAAATGCCAAAGATATATCAGGGTGACAGGCATAAAATAGGTTTGGTTGAAAACTTGGCATATCTTGGCATGGTGTTCAGTGTGTCCTTCAAAAAATTTGAGGAAACTTGGCAAGTGGAGGACAAAAAGAAGATGCGACAGGCCTTAAAAAAATATCCAAAGCAGATGAATAGTATCTGAAAGTCATGTCCATGAGAAATAGGAAAATATCCAGCAATACTCTCAGTCATGGATTGGCCTCCCCAGAGGCCGGACCTCAACATTACTGAAGCTGTGTGTGATCATCTTGACAGAGAACATCCAAAGAAGAGCTTTGAATGTCCTTCAAGAAGTTTGGAAAACTATTCCTGAAGACTACTTAAAGAAATGACACGACAGCTTTCCTAACAGAGTTCAGGGTTTGTTAAAGGATAAAAGTAATTGACTTCAAAGCTTGTTAGAATTGTACAAACTCTGCTTTTGCCTCATAAATTGTATTTCCGTGTATGTTTGCGTGTTTCAATAAATTGCTGCATCTGTTTCTCATTCTCTTAGTAAGATGTAAAGAAAAGAGAGTTGGCTTAAGACTTTTGTACAGCACCGTACAAAATCCAGAGTAGTCGCGTTTGCTTCAGCCTGTCAGTGTTTTGAACGTGATAGCCGAACTGCTGAACGCATCGTCATTATCCTGTGTGTTAATGTTTCAGCCTCGACTGCCATAAAACCGTCATATAATTTCTGATTTACTCTCTAGTTGGAACTTTGATTCAGGGCCGCATGTGTGAGAGTGAGAGAGGGAAAAGGCTCAAAGTTCTGAGGTTGGACTGCGGTGCTTCTGAGATGCTTCATAAGCACGTGTTAGTAGACTAGTTGGAAGAAGTGAGAAGAGCTGGAAATTCACATTAAATTGCACAAATCAGCCAGTTCTCACTGGTCTTTCACTCAGTGCTGAGACAGCGTAGTTGCTGACGGGCAGCTTTTTGGCCTTCTGACAAAAGTGTTTAGTAAACAAAAAGAAGAGTGAAGGAAGTGTGCTTTTCTTCTCTCTGTGCACATAATGATTCCCGGTGTACTCCGGTAGGGCTGCGCGTATTTTAATGCATGTTTTTTTGTTTAGTTTATAAGTTACCAGGTGATTGATCTGACTTGCTAAACTTATTAAAGTAGACTTAGAATAATAATAATGATGAAATGTGATTCTGCTGCTTTCATATGGAAGACCAAAAGACTCAAAAGCTTGACCAAAGTGAGACACCACTCAGCACGTGCTGATTAAAAACAAGAAAACACAAATATCTCTTTAAGAAAAACCCCAAACCTTGGTATTATTTATCTGACAAATGACAAACAGAAGAACAGAGACAGCACACTGGACTTGATGCATGACATTCAACCACTAAAACTAATGTTTCTGTCCACAAATACAAGGAAATAACTGTAATTTGGCATCTCAATGAAAAATAATAGAACTGTGCTTTTCTGTTTATTCTTTATTTCTATATTTTCTGCTTCATTGTACAATAGTAAACGTAAAAATTCATGCCTAACAACAATAATTATGTTCAAACGTTAAAAATATAATTCCAGTTAAAGGGTTTGCACGTACTGGTGGATTAACCATTACATTACTACAACATTAGTAATGTAATTACAAATACTTTTAACTTTAGGCCAGCTCTGACATAAACCTTACACTAATACATTTGTTAAGTACTGCACAATCCAGCTGGGTATATCATGTGATCCAACTCGGCAGCCAAATGCAAAATGTTTTTACTTTAAAGGGTTTTGCACTTCTTGGCGACAGCAGTGAATTGAGTTCTGTCTGTGCAAGATATCAAATATGATGGGCACGCTTTGCTAATTTTACTTTCATATTGCAAAATACGATGTTACAGCATTTTATTTTGAGGAACTTAAGTGTTTAATGGACACAGAAGTAGCTTTTCAAACTAAGAACATCCACGCTGTCGTTTATTTTCGGGGTACAAATTTAATCTAGTCACTTGTGTAAAATGTTATCTTTTACTTACACTGTGACTCACATACATATATAGTGTCTCTGTGTCGCCTGGATGGGTGGCGTGTTGTTGGTCAAGCTTTTGAGTTGTTCTGCCCACCGTACTGCAGATGACTAAGCTGAAGCCCTGAGTCTTACAGTGAAGTCATGTTATTTTCTCTGTATTAGTCACACGGGACAAACAGGCAGTGACCAAAAATATGCTGCATATAATGCTGCTGTGTCTGCTTCTTAAATAATGTCGATTTGTTCATTTGCAGGCTATGATTGTGCGCAACGCCAAGGACACAGCCCACACCAAGGCGGAGAGGAACATCCTGGAGGAAGTAAAGCATCCCTTCATTGTCGATCTCATCTACGCCTTTCAGACGGGAGGGAAGCTATACCTCATCCTGGAGTATCTGAGTGGTCAGTGCAAGCAGTACACTCACATATACAGAGCATTAATATGGCTCCTAACAGGCACTCTTCTTGTATCTTACTATATGCGTGAAATCTCTGTCTGCCTGTGAGCTCCTCCTAAAAACCAGCACGAGTTGAGCAACCAAAATTGGCACATAGATGCGTCTTACGGGGGATTTATGCTTCAGTGGGAAATCTACGCAATTTACCTAACGTCGTAACCTCAAATCCCTCTGAAACCTCGCGCCAGATAAAATATAAAATTACCAGAAATGTAACTACAACAATCATATGACCCCCTCAACCCTATGAGCAAGTGCTTTGGTGACAGTGGGAAGGAAGAAACCAGGTTCAGTGTAAACATCAGATCTGAATATTGTAAATACACTGAAATCAGAGTTCTTTGCATTTTATTTTCCGCCTTTTTTCTTTTTCCTTCTTCACTCTCTCATCTCTCTATAGTGCTCTCACGCTGTCTTCAAACTGTATGTAACAGGATCTAATGCACACATCCATTACACTGTAGCTGTCTTGTTAATCATGCATTTATCTCTAATGTGCCTGATATTAGATAATGTTATACTATTTCATTTCGCCGTGAGGCCAGAGGGGAGTGTCCCAAACAGTTAATGTGCAGGGGTGTGAGGGGTCACAGCAATTTCCCCCGCCCGCCTCAGTGTGATGGAGGCGTAAAGGTTTATGGAGGTTAATATACGAGTTGTGGTTTAGATTCCCGAGCAGAAACGTTTGCATCTATCGAACACGAGAACCTGACAGTCACCTCTTCTTTCTACTCGGCTGTTCCGCACGGGTCAGACATTTAGGAGTGTGCATATATGGCTGTTAGTAGCATGAACATGTGTTCACCTGTGCAGGAGGAGAACTCTTTATGCAGCTGGAGAGAGAGGGCATCTTCATGGAAGACACAGCCTGGTGAGCATGACGATGCACTGAAACACAGATTGCAGGATGAAATGTTCGGATTGATTAAAGATGACGTAATATCTCAGACACCTCTGTTATAGATGTCGACAGTCTGAATGACTTCATAAGTTCTGTTACACTGCAGATAATCATAAGCAGCAAAATATATGCTTTGTCTTTTCTTGTCTGACGGCTCAGATGCAATGTGGACCTCAGACCGGCTTAAAGTTTTTCTCTTTCTTTAGTTTTTACCTGGCAGAGATCTCCATGGCTCTGGGTCACCTGCACCAGAAGGGCATCATCTACAGAGACCTAAAACCCGAGAACATCATGCTTAACAGCCAAGGTGAGAGGGGAAATGGCTAAAAATGAAAAATGACCTTAAGATTTATAATGGCAGCTCTTTTTCAATATATATGTTAATGTGAGGCTAATGTTTTCCTCAAAGGTCACGTAAAGCTGACAGACTTCGGGCTGTGTAAAGAATCCATTCACGACGGCACGGTCACGCACACTTTCTGTGGCACCATTGAATACATGTGAGTACACTTCTTGTTTTTAATTAATCTCTTATCCAGCAATGAGAATCGCTCTTCGTGGCCGCTTGATGATCTTTGCTAAGTAATATTGCTGCACCAGTAATATGCACTCGCATTATCACAGGGCTCCAGAGATCCTCATGAGGAGCGGGCACAACAGAGCGGTGGACTGGTGGAGTCTGGGCGCTCTGATGTACGACATGCTCACAGGAGCGGTCAGTTAAACATTAACAGCCTGGAAAGAAAAAAAAGCTTTCTAATTGGCTCTTATTAATGGACTGTTATAAAATATGAATCCGCATTAGCGACGGTAGAGTAACCTCAGGTCCATCTTTTACTGCAGCCGCCTTTCACTGGTGAAAACCGAAAAAAGACAATTGACAAGATCCTGAAGTGTAAGCTCAGCCTCCCGCCCTACCTCACACAAGAAGCTCGAGACCTCCTAAAAAAGGTATTTAGAGGTTGTTTTTTTCCCTCCTGTTAGTTGACTGTTGTCTTGTTATTGTCTTCTTATTTTTATTTTTTACTTTTTTGCAGTTGCTAAAGAGAAACGCTTCATCGCGGCTGGGAGCGGGAGCAGGAGACGCTGCAGAGGTGCAGGTGAGAATATGCAGCTGGATATCGGTGATAAGTCGCACCAGCTCTGCCATGAACTACTCAGTTCTTATTTATAGATGCAGAACACGCATATTCCATCTGTTCATTGAGCTTTTTGTGTGGTTTTACCATAGAGTCATAACTTCTTCCGACACATCAACTGGGAGGATTTACTGGCTCGGAAAGTGGAGCCTCCCTTCAAGCCTTTTCTGGTGAGTACTCGAGCGGGAAACTGCAAGAAGTCCTCAGTTTCAAGTTACGTTTCGGGAATGGCAACCAGGTCCTCTCCTGTTTCAGACGTGCTCGTGTCGCTGTACCCCCTCACCTGCGTGTCTTCTGTTCTGTCTTCGCAGCAATCGGCTGACGATGTGAGTCAGTTTGACTCAAAGTTCACCAGTCAGACGCCCGTCGATAGCCCGGATGACTCGACCCTCAGTGAGAGCGCCAATCAAGCCTTCCTGGTAACTTCTGACTCAGGCTCTGTTAGAATTTTCAGTACTGAATCCATGTGCAGCATCTCTTAAGGCTCAAAGGATGACAGTAAGGTGTCATCTTGATGATTTCTCAGTTGTTTTAGGATTTAATGATAAACTGTAAAGATTATTAATTATCACAGGGCAGAAACAAATCTGAGACTGACAGTCGCTGCACTTGGCTCATTAGTAAACAAGGAGTCCTCTCATTAGTTTTGTCCTAAACACGACTTCGTCTCCCCTGACCTGTTTCTTTCCCTGTGATTTAGGGTTTCACGTATATTGCTCCATCAGTCCTGGAAAACATCAAAGAAAAATTCTCGTTTGAGCCAAAAATCCGCTCACCCCGACGCATCATGGACAGCCCAAGAACACCGCTCAGGTAATGTCAGCGTCAGAAACGAGCATGTTTGTGTTGCGACGGATGGTCCTCAGGCTGATGCCTCTGGTACAAATGCTTTTCATACAGATGTAACATTTGGCAGATATCATACCACACTAAAAGTATGTTTTTTGGATAAAATGATCACTTATGGTCTTTAGATATAGTGCAGATTCTCAGTCGGCAATTAGCTTAAAAACAAGTTAAAATAAATATAGTAAAACATTTTATTTTGTAGGTTGTGGTGCTTTTATTATAAAATTAGTGGCATGACCTCTAAAGATGTCCCGTGATAAGAGGCAGCAGGTCATGTAAGTCCTGCATGTTCCAAGATGTGCCCAAGTGAGTCGGCCTGAAGCTTAGGAGAGGCTGAAGCAGAACACGGATTACGTTTGGGAACACAAGTCAATCCTGACCTAAGTGACTGTGACATGAGCTGCATGAAACATCAGGTTGTTGCTCCCGAAGGAGTTTCTATAAGTTCCTAAATTCAAGAACCTACTGTGTTTTTCCAGCTTGGAGTCAGTTTTTACTCAGTGAGTTCAATAAAGACATGAAAGATCCAGCTGACCTCCTGTGTGTTAGTTTAGTCGGATGGTTTTAAGACTGCATCTGTTACTTAGATGAAGATCACACCACACTTTGACAGTAATCGGTGCTGAAATCCTGCTGATTCTCCAGGGTACAAATACTTTTTCTCAGATCTCTCTGCTTTCTGAGGAAGCTCAGATCCTTCAGTGAGTGCCGCAAGATGCTGGATCTTGTACCAGTCTGTATATTTGATCAGTGAAGGGCAGGAGGTCACTGAGCAAACCTAGTGATGCTCTCCATCTTAATCCATCTCACCCGCTCGACTCCACACTCCTGAGATTTTCCCTCAGACAGTAAAGAAACGTCTGTCTCTATAGATCACTGTGCACATGGTATTGCGAGTCTCAATCATATTTTTTTTGGTCTCCATCACAATATTTCATCAGTTCAGCTGATAAAATCACTTGAAGTTCTTGTCACCATGTCTGAATTTTGTCCTTTTTCTGCTGTTAAAATACAGAAAATAATCAATCAGCCGTTTTTCATCATTCACCTGTTTCTCCTCTTTCCTTTCAGCCCGGTCAAGTTTTCAGGGGGGCACTGTTGGCATCGGAGCCCCCTCGTTCCCAGCGGTGGACCCGGTGTCCTCCAGTCTCCTCAAGACCAGGCCATGGAACTGTCCACCCCAGAGCAGATGGACATCACAACCAGCGCCGAGGCCTCGGCCCCTCTCCCCATCCGTCAGCCTGCTGGGATCAACCTTGCTCAGATGAAGCAGCAAGCCTATCCTGTCATGGCCAAACGGCCCGAGCATCTACGTATGAACCTATGACCCCGCCGCCACTGTTTAGGAGAGTATATTTCTTGACTGTTTTTTTTTTTCTTCCTCCCACCAATGTTATTTTTTTAAGAAACAAAGCAAAAAGAAATGGATGCTAGAGACAATGAAAATCCAAAATTGCACATCCACACACTACATATACTGTCAGAACCTGGAGTTTGTGCGTGCATTTGGGACTCCGGCGTGCTATGGTTAAGTGCTACCGACGATATCACGTCTCACCACTTCCGACACCTCAGGTCTGTTGACCTTCGTCTTCTACCCCGACCCCACCCCCACTCAAATGAACTACAACAGGAGATGTTTGGAGGAGCTGCAGCCTGTAACGTGTCTCACGGTATGCAAGCAACTCAAACTGAAATGCAGTCGGCTAGAAGATATCCAAAGTGCTTTACGCTGTTTAAAAGTGTGTGTGTGTGGGGGGGGGAGGCGAGCTTCTTCTATTGGAAGAATTTGGAAAGGACTTCTCAGATAAAATGCTTCCTGTCTCTGAGTGAAAAGGTATGAATTTATTTAAAAAAAAAGAAAGAAGGATTAAGGAAATTTTCTTTGAGTAGCAGACAAGAAGAGGCTCTGGTGATGATGAATATAGCTTTATGTCTTAATAAACACATCAACGATGAACCAGAGAGCCTCGATTCAAAGGAGTAAAACCCCTGTTGACTTTTACAATCTTTGAGCGTCGGTGTTATGGATGACGTGTGAAACGGTTCATTTGGCGTGGGATCCCTCCCTCAGTTATCCACTCTTCAGGCACTACCACACTATGGGTTGTATCACTGGGGTTAGCCGGCACGTCACCAGGTACACGAGCCTCATTCAGCATTAGCGTGAACCACTGTCTCTTCCCCTATCGTCACACAAAACAGCAAACTGATTTCGGTGCTGCTTTCTTTGACCCACCCTCCTCAGTCTTACACCCAGCAGGAGATGCTGCGCCCCTGCTGTTTTCGGGACGTCGGACCTCACCTGACCCGTGGAATGATTCACATCGGAGACTGCGGCACCAGTTGATCTGGACTGTCTGCCGTTTTTATGCTCCAAAAACCTGGAGCAGCATTTACAGCCTCCTTGCCTCTGCATTAACTTGTTAAGGAGCAACATTTTAGAAGTCTTGGAAAGCAAGAAAAATTATAAATAAACTGTAAAAGAAATACAAACTGCCGTGTCGTGTTTTAATTTCAAGAAAAGCACCGGGAGACCTCGTATGTTTGCATATTGTTTAATTACAAAGTTGTGCTGCTAGCACATTTTAATGTATCACCAGACATCTGATCAGTCCTTTTTCCTTTTCTTTTGTAACTGGAGATTTGAACTCATCACAAACACAAAAGGTGCAAAGTAAAAAAAAAAACTAAAGTAATTAAAAAAATTATAATTCTTTTGAAGATTGAGTAGTTTACCACTCAAAGACTAGCTTATCAGGAAATAATTTGAAACCTCTACTTAAAAAAAAAAAAAACTTCACACTTTACTGATTCCCAAACAAAATCAAAACAATCACAGCGCCCTGATAATGCTGAAAAAGCTGAATCTCAGCTGTTTAAAAAAAAACAAAAAACGTGGCCACAAATGAACATGAAAGGCCCCACGGTCATTTGAAGTGGTTAATTTAATGTAAACTATGAGGGACTGAACAAAAACATGTGGAAAAAAAAACTATAAAAACGTACAGTTCACAAAACCATTTGAGTTCAAAGGTAGCCGTACCCTTACACGAACCCTGATTGTGCAGTTCTACTTTTCTATCTGACACAGTCGGACTTTTAAGTGCTGGTTTCAGAGAAATTCTTTCATGAATGTGTGTACAGTATGAAAAACATCAGAAAAAACATACGCTCGTCAAGTTTCACTCCAAAGGCTGCTGGTCTGAGATCTGAATTGTTTGGTGGGCGTTAAATTCTTTTCATTTCTTACAGGCAACGGCAAGTAAAACCCTTATCTACCTGCTACAAATATGTAATGATAAAAACTTGGGAATGAACCACCTGCCAAAGAGATACACTTCCACTCTTGGGCTTGTGAGATCACATTGAAACATTTTTTTAAGGAAAGCATATTTGTGTATAGCTCTTCAAATGAAGCATTATATAATCATTTCTCATAAACGTATAATTTTCAGTGGAATATCTACATAGGCATACAGAGGACATTTTTACCAACCATCAATGTTGTATTCCAGTGTTCACTAATGTGTCAAAAAAGCTGATTGATGATAAAAAAAAATTAACTTTTTCCAGTGATGCTGTCACAGCTGAAAAACACTTGGCTAGTTTAGTGTTACTTATAGTCTCAAAATGGTTTTAATGCAACTATGTGTACTACTCCCTTCAACCAGCTGAGTGTAATGGAAAGAGGAGTGAGAGACCTCTGTGCTCAGCCGAGTACGAGTACATCAGTGGGTCTAGCTTTAAAAAAAACAAAACAGATGTCTCACTGGTACTTGACTGGCCACTTAGTTAGAAAGTACCTATCAGAGCTACACCGTCTAGATCCATGCTCAATCATCCAGGTAAGTAAATCCCAGAAAGTTGATTCCGTTAATCTTCCATCTCGTCTACATCTGCATAATGACCAAAACTAGCACCACTGACTAACAATGACCAACGCAATTTTTCTGGGCCATTAGAGCTAGACTGTGCTTGTTTAAGAAGGGAGTAGTACACACTGTAGCACAAAAACTTTTTCAAACAAACAAGGATGCTGTGATGACATCTAAAAATTATTTTTCATTTCAAGTTAGATGAAAAAAAAGTGCTTTTCCTGCAAAAACAAGGACCTTTCTAAGTGACCACAAACTGATTATAGCAAAAGCTGACCGTACTGTCCCAGCAGGTGCACTCAGCTAGGAGATCCTCGATATGCACTGCAAATGCAGACAGACTATATAGTTAAATGCCTACATCAGGTTTAATATGTGCTGCATCAATAATCTATAAATCTGGAGAATGCAGTCTATTATTATCTGGGGCCTGGCTGAATACTGAAGCATGCCAAGTATACTGTCAGGTGAAAAATCATACCAGCTGTCTTTGGAAGCTTAAAACACCTTTACCTGGCAGACTCTACTAAAAACCTAAATGGTCCAACAGTGAAGAGTGGCACTGACCAACAATGCAATTCCATTTTTAATTGGTCCTTATTTAAGAAATACATTTATAAAGCAGTTTATATTTCAGATATCTCACTTCATGTAACCACAGATGGTTCGCAGTATGCAATTTAGAGTCTTCATAAGGAATATGCACTTAGCTGCCCAATCAGAAAAATAACTGGCGTATGAAAGCAGCCATATCGTTAAGTGCAGCTTTCTAAATGACAGTATATTTGTGAAAATGAGTATTCTTCATTGTAACTTCATCTGCAAATAGCTAATATTCCCTGCCTTCATTTTTTAACTACAGTGTAGCTCAGATGTTAGCGATGGTTTGATTTTTTTAAAGACTTAAAAGCTAAATAAGGCACAAATTACTTTACTGGAAAAAAAACCTACTCAAAAAGTCATTTTAAGAAAATATTGAGGGGGAGGTAATTTAGCTGGATTACTACACGGACTGAGTTAAACTGCATATACTTAGGTCAGATTAAGTGCTTCTGCGTATCCTGACTGTCTTTCCCTCAAGTATCCTTTTAACGTAGACCAAACAAAGGTGTGGCAGGTGAACAAGTCTGTCTAAAGTTCTTCCTTTACAAGATTTCTTCTATGAAAGGTTTAGAAAGGATGATGTGCTTCTGCCATTTAGGGTAAAAAAAAACAAAAAAGAAAAACTGCACAGAGCAGCATAGCCTGGCCATCTAAGCACGTTTAAAAGAACCCAAAACATGACCTACTCTTTGACTGAGCTCTTTTTGGTTAAGCGATTTCAAGCAGCAGGATATATATGAGAGACAAATTAAGATAACTTTGTAGCTATAGTCTGAGGGTTGTTTCAGTTTTGAGTACAATATCATTTACTATTAGCGAGATTAATGACAAAAGACAAAAATAGTGAATTTCTTCACGTATGTATAATTGAGCGTGACAGAAGCAAAGCGTGGGGGTAAATGCTTTCTGAATGTAGCAGCTAGAGCAGGGCCGGAGACACGGGATGTATGAGGATGGAAGTAGTTCAGCAGTTTTTGGTGTAGTAAATGAAGGTCGAGTAAACCAAAGAGTGCCTGCGGTGTAGCTGATAGCGCGTTCTCCTCAGTTCACTCTGCACTTCCATGCAGCCGGGCTCTGATCCTGCAGACGCCTGATTTTCTTCCCTAACCACACCCACCAGGCTAAACCGATCACAACACAGACCACAGACTCCACGTAGTAACCGTCCAGTGTCGTCACACAGACGCCGCCTTCCTTCACACACAGCTAGAGGTTTGAACATGGGAGAAAAAATTTTCAAACTTTTAGAGCATTATAGAAGAGAACACACACACACCATCTTGCCCCATCCTCATCCTCTGATCACTTACCAGAGCCTCTTCAGAAGAGCCGCAGCTCTGCCCAGCAGCCCCCTGGCATTCCTTAGAGGTCAGTGGATCGACCAGCCACAGAGCCACAGTGGAAGGCCAGTTTCCTCCGAGGTTAGTGACTGTGTTCAGCAGGGTCATGTAGGTCCCGCCGATAAGGGGGTCACTCACTTTGGCATGGAAAGCCATGCAGGCCACGTACATGCTATACAACGCCACCTGGAGAATAATAAACAAAAAACAGGAGGTTAACAAAGTTCTTTCAGTCTACCATAACCTGATTTTTCTTGCTTAATTGTCTTATTAATTCAGTTTTGTTGGCAAATTTCTAAAGGACTGCAGTCCTGTATAGTGTTTGTTCAGGTAGGCCATCAAATCCTCAACACTGGCAAATCACCTAATGATTCACCTGGAACTTCTTCTCATCCAGCTGTTTCCTTGTCACAAGGGGGCAAGCTCTGCATGTCGGATGCCCTTCCTGACAGCCGCAGAGGGGAGTGTCTCTGTCGGTGGACTTGACCAGCGGCCTTTTGCTCCCCAAGTGAATGTTTAAGCCACTCTACTATGAAACGACTCAATCTCAAACCTCATATTTGCTGTTAACCTGCGTACACTTTCTGCATATCTTGAAGCTGCTTTGCAACCCATCTCCACTCAGCTTCTGTTTTCATGCTCTGTATAACCTAATCAGTCCCTGTTGGCATTGATGGCTGCTCTGTTATGTGCTGGGCTCTTGCTCCTGCTCTGCCAGAACAGAGCCACACTGCCTGATATCAATTACAGCAGATGGAAATAAGAGTCTTCTTTTGACTACAGCGGCTAGTAGTCTTTTCACAGAGGCAGTCAGCTGGAAGACACTGTAGCACTCTGGACTAGAAAGTAAGAACAGCAATGAAATAGCAAACCTGATGCAAGGCATAGCTGAGCAGCACTACGGCATAGTAGTAAACTGGGAAGCCTCCTTCTTGTTTTACGCTGGGAGTCCACCACACTAGCAGAGCAAACTCCAATCCAATAAGCAGCCTGCAGCATAGAACAAAATGTTTTAGCTTTCTGTTTACTGAATGTGTGCGTAGTGTGTGCAGAATGTGTTACAACCTAAATGGAAAGGCCTTGTAGAAGATGTCCAGAGGTCTGGGCCCTGCTGTGTATCTACTGATGACCACTGGTAGAAAGATCTGGAGAGGCACCATGGGCACTGCTAGCAATGCTAGCTGCTCCTTGGGAACTCCAGCCTCCATCAGCTTCAGACCTGTAACCGCATCTGCTGCAGAGAAACCCATCTGAAACACAAGGAGAGTGGAAAAAATTACATTTCCACCCGGCAAATATCCAAAACTGACACCTTCATGTATCCAGTAGTGACCAAGTACCTTAGCAGTGAGAAGCAGGAGACAAAAGGTAAAGACTGTTGGCATCTTGATGATGGATAATAGCAACTTGTAGGTTTCCATGACACCCTGTGTTTCCTCCGGGGTGGTAGTTGTTCTTCTGCCACGTACATTTTCCCTTTTAAAGATGGCAACCAGACTTGTGGAAATCAGGAATACCACACCCCAAAAGAACAAGAAATCTGCACCAGAGGAAACAAAAGACCAAAACTGCTGTTTATCCACCAACAGAAATATGTTTGACTTTTTTTCTTAAGTGGTTATGGATAGAAAGTACCTGACAAGGTAACAATGCCGGTGTCTTTGGGCACTATTCTGAGGTATTTGTTGCAGAAGTCAGGAGACTCCAGAGCCAGAAAGAGCACATTTCCCAGGAAGTAGCCAGCTGTCTGGCCTACAGAGTTGCATGTAGATGCATAGCCCACATTTTCTCTGGATAACATAGTCAGTGCCCAGCCATCCACAGCTATATCCTTAAATAACAAGGAGGTAAAGAAAGCAAACGCCTTTTATTTATCGTTCTAAATATCTGTCTGTATCATGGTGTTTAAAGACACTTACCTGTGTGGCTGCCAGGAAGGCAAGCATGAAGAAGACTGCAGTAAGCGTAACCACATCTGGTCCTCCCTTACTCTGCAGCAGTGAATCAACCTTTGCAGAAAGGTAGAGCATGAAGAGGCCCAAGAGGTACTGTGTGGGCACCAGCCATGACTTCCTGCAGAAACATGAGGAAGACATAATTAGGAGAAAGATGCGCAGTCTATAGATATCAAGTGTAATAACATGGATACAGATTAAAACATCAGGGTAATCAGCATCCAGATGTCTTTCTTACCTCCTACCAAACCTACTGAAGTACAGGGCGTCCACCAGTGGTGCCCACAAAAGCTTGAGACTAAATGGCCAGAAGACAAAGCTGAAGAAGGCTTGGTCTTTGTAGCTGACATTCTTACTCTGCAAAATCAGAGGGATGCTTCCACCCAGTCCAAGAGGAATCCCCTGCAGCACATAGAGAAACAGAAGCAGCGACACATTCCCCAGCTCGCCGCGTATCCCAGACCTGCGAGGCGACCGGCGCAGCAGAAGAGAACCCTGCTCTCTTTCGTCTTCTATCCCCGGCTCAGAGAAGTCACTTTCCATGTCGTTCATGTTTTCAGGTGGGAGGGTGCCACCCACCTGCTTCCTCTGCCTCCCGTTCTTGTGTCTGATTAAATTTGAGGACTCCATAATGGATTAGTGGGTCTCAACCCTCCAGTCCTTTCAGCAAATCTGCAAAAGGAGATGTGTGAAAACAACTGATACAACTAAACCGATTTTTAGTTGAGTGATTTTTAGTTGAAGCTGCTATAAATGTCTTCAATCATTTAGTATGTACAATGACAGCATTATGGGAAGCAGAAACATGCTGATCAAAGCAGATAGGTTTATATCATTTTAATATGCAATGGAGAACCAGTGAAAAGGTGCAGTGAGCAACAAACAATGAAATGGGGAATTCATTGGACTGAACAATTCTGATGAAGACGAGAAAGTGAGTTTGTGAAAAACGTTCAAATTACGCTGCATGCACATGGCAACACATCAGAAAAAAGATGACCACATACCAGTGCGCCTGTGCAAATACTTTGCATTAATCATAAACTGTGGCAGTCACTCATTGTTGGGGTTGAAGGTAGAACTGACGACTGCATGGAATCACAAAAAATCAAAATAAAACTAAGTTAAACCTTGATCTATAATAAATAACAGTACAGCAAACAGAAATAAGTCCAATGGAGATGCTAAGGTTCACTATATTCAGAGTACAATAAGACGCAGGGTCCCGCTCTCATCTGAAAACTACCAAGTGTTACAGAAAGGTATAAATAAAACACATCAAATCAAAATAAGACGTTTTCAAATGTATACAAAGCACATTAAGTTGAAAAGGTGAAACATGAATTTAGACATACCTGGTGATGGCAGCATGCCAGATCATAAAACACAGAATTAATCAACGGAAAAATCAGCTCATTTAGTTTTTTCATTCAGAGGTAAGAAACATCTTCATAAAGACGAGAAAACACAAGAAACTGAAAAGCGTTTCACTTAAAACTCTCACATCTGTGGACATCAACACAGCCGAGCAAGGAAATGCGACAAGTACAGCTTACAAATGTGTCCGGCGCCTACAGCTGACGTGTCAAAATACGACTGCATGTAGTTCCGCTTCAGTGTACGTAACGTCAATACTAAATATTGGCAAAAATACACTCAAGCGGAACTCCAGTTAGTATAATTTACATAAAGCATATTACAAAAAAAATGTAAAATGAACTTTAAATAAAAACCAGACCTAAAAAATATAAAGATGAAAAAACCTTCACAATTAACTGTTAAGTTCTTGTTTAGTGTTGTAAATAAATCCAGTGAGTACAAATGTAAGTAACCTGTGTAAAATTAAATCGCATAATTCATATAATTATAATAATCATATCATTTCTGTCAATTTTCTGACATTCAGCCACAGTGTTGGAGATAAAATGTTAAATGTTAAGAACAGGAAGTTAGTACGTGAAGTGATAAAGTTTGCAGTAAATAAAATCAGCAGTTAACAGTATTTATTAAAAAATCAGTATTTTTTATAACAATAAGTCCATTTACTAGTTTTCCAGCAGTATTGTGACATATAACAGCCGCAAACTACCCAATATCTCATGTGCATTAAAACTACAAAACTGTATTACAAACAATTTTCTGTATTTTTAATCTTAATTTGCTGTTTTTTTATTTGTCGTCCCAGCTTTTAATAATTTTTTTTTTTTTACAGGTTTTCTTGGTGTTTTAGTGGTTTTTTTTCTTTTTTCTTTTGTTTTTTTACACTTTACACACAACCCTGTTTTTTTTCTCTTTTGTGTGTGTGTGTGTGTGTGTGTGTGTGTGTGTGTGTGTGTGTGTGTGTGTGTGTGTGTGTGTGTGTGTGTAGTTAACTACTGAGACTATAAACAATAAATACTATAAATGTTTTATTGGGTTAATTGAGCTGTTTTCTTTACGTCACCCTTTTTCTATTTGCAATTTAATTGCACTTATTCTTTGTGTAATTTTTTTCCTTTTTAGGTATTTTGGCTAATTGTAGTTTATTAAGATATTCTGGTTCATTTAAACAATTTGTGAGAGGTTGTATTTAATGTTTTGGCTGCTGTAACACAGTAGTTGTAACTTTTTGGATAAAGCATATCTCATTTTAATCTCATCCCATTTTAATTTAATATTTCGTCTCTACCTGAATCTCTTGTGGCTGTAAACTTGTTTAAAAAATTTTTACAACAAACCAAAAACAAAATTTTAACACGGGTGGGTGCTTTGTGCAATAAAATGAATTGAATCACAGTTTTTCCACAGTGTTGTGATTCTAATCATACACAGTGATTTGGATGACTTTTCCACATGCAGCATTAGGATAGTGTTGCTGCAGTTCAACCTCTTTCAGTGTGCAGTAACTAGTAGTTTGCCTAACGATGAATGCTATGATCCATAATGTATATTAATTAAGCTGCTGTATTATTGTATGCTGCATGGCAGCCCTGGATTATGTTAACCAATTAGGACATTTTATTCATGCATCATTATTGAAAGCCTGTTACTACATTCACGCTTCTTCTCATTCATCTTTTAGACTGTAGGGTGAGTTGAGCTACTCATGAACTTTGAGAATCCAGATGAAAGCACATGACAGCGATACTGTAAAATCAAAATGAAGAAAATACGGATCGAAAACTCTTCAACCACCCCACGGGTTTTAAACAGGGCTCACACTGATGTTTTCTCCTCGATCAAAAGGTCTTTTGGCGAGGGTCATGATAAACCCATTACCCCATATTTAATTTAGGGAAAATGAATGACAGCATGCTTGGCCTTGTGGTTGCCATGAGTGCATGTGAAGCTGCTTATCCTCACAGATGGCATGTGACAACACATACGGGCATATTTGAGAATATCAGCATGTGATGGAGACTGTGAAGCTGCAGTTGCACTCATGTGAGAATGTCTGTGTTGGTGTAAATCTACACTGAACTGCTCTGGGGCTCCACACTGCCAGCAGCTATGACATGTCTGAATTACTCTATTGTAACCCCATAAAATTTGACTATCAATGTGCACAAATTATGTCATCTAGAGGGCTCTTGTATCAAACTATACATGAATCACCAAAAACCTGCAGACAGGGATCTTGAGCCTACTTTTACACTATATGCTGGGGTGAATTATTCAAACCATGCCAATGATTAGGATTATTTGAGCAGATTACTTTATGTCACACGAGGACTGCTACAGTGGTTACCTTATTGGTTGGTTTATATCATCTGACTGGCCTTAAAGGACACATTACAACACATTACAACAAATCTATGATTGGTATTTTCCCCTGGTCACGTTATGTTGTTCATCACATTTTCCACTGGATGGTGCTAAAATCAGCACATCTGAATATACTGTAGTAATTCTCAGATTCACGCACCTTAAAATAGTCCAACTTCCCTGCTCAGGGATATTTAATGGCTATTTCGTTTGTCACTTAACACGTGACTAAGTAACCTTGTGATCTCCAAGAGCTGGCTTTTTCTTTTTTTCATCAAGCCTCCAGAAATAATACTTTAAAGTGTGGCAACCTTGAAGCATTCATTGCTTCTTCTTGTTGCCAAATGACTGAGAATCCAAACTGGAGACGGAGAGATGGCTACATAGCAGCAATTTCAGCAAGAAAGTTGGGCCTCGGTGGGTGCTGGTCTTTGAAGTATGCAATAATCTATAAGTATAGAAACTGTGGCCACTGCAACATTATTATTGGCGAAATGAATGGAAACTGAATGAGTGAATGCAACTCTTAGTTTCTTATTTAAGCTGCCTGAAAAATACATGGGAACAGTTTAATGTCACCCACACCTGGAACATCTAGTACAGTAGATGTGTTAAAGTACAGCGAGTTCCTCTCACATATTTGATGCTCCTGCCTGACAGAGACTGAGGTGTTATCACTGGAGCTACCTTATATTTTAGCATATACCGTTAAACTATTCCTGAAATTCACACTTTTGTCTGTTTTGACTGATAGACTCATTTTAAGTCCCCAAACAAACATATAGTAATGATAGGCTGAGGAACGAAATTTAGCTAGATGCCCAGCCCCCACGGGGGCCCTTCTCCCTTACTCCGGTTATTTAACTTTTCGCTCCACCCATGACATATTCGCGCTACATATTTACTTAGCCTGCTCCCACTATGAAAGTTATTTCCCGGCCAGAGGAGGAGAGACTGTGACATCTTCAAACCAACAGCCCAATCTGCTTTTCCAACAGTAGTCGGCGTGCTGAGCCAGGAGCTAACCAGCAGCCCTCTCTCTGTGAGACCTGGGACAGCGAGGCGAAGGGGAGAGCTCATTCCACAACACGGCAGTCATCCATGGCTCTGTGCAACGGAGACAGCAAGGTCAGTTGAGCGGGAGATACCCGGGGCTCCAGTATAAGGTAGCCCTGGTGACTTAGTGCTAGGACGCGGGTTAGTGCTGTAGTCCTCCCCCCGGTTAATTTCGGCCTCTGTGTACCTCGGGGGGGAAAGTTAAGAGAGCATGCAACGTTATCAACAGTACTGCTGAGGAGGAGCAGTGTGTGCCTGTTGCAGTGTTACATTAACATGTTGCTCATAGCTGCTAACAAGCCGGACGTGATAACTAATTGGTGTTAAACCGTGAAAAAAAGGTTTCACTGATTTTCCCAGTAAACGGGGTTGCCCTTCTCTTATGGTGGACCCCCCCAACCCCCAAGACACTTCAGCTCCAAGCACCGCGTGGGTTTTAGCATAGCTCCGCTAACCTAGCAGCTACTCACAGCACTGCTAACAGGCTAACGCTCGTTACTACTGTTTATTCCAGCGGTGCGCTAGCTCGCTACACTGATAAACTGTTAGCTAGCTGTGGCCGGGCGCTCACAGTTTGTAGGGACAGCACCGCAGAGCAAGAATGTTGTTTTACGATAGCGTCCGTGTTCTTTAAGTAAGCGGAAATTGTGCTTGTGCTGAACTAATTTACCTCAAGCGGTAGCTGTCACACTCTTCGTGCTAACGTTCGTTAACTGTCAGTTTGCTAACATCGTCACGAAGCTAGTGTGTGAGCCAACTTGTGGTTTACCTGTCTAACAATTGCAGCGGCTTACAGCTGCCTTATCAGCTGATATGGTGAAGTTTGCTCTGGAACGATAGAGTGGTTTTTCTCTCGTGATTACTCTGCTTCAGCCCATGTTATTACCGGTTGTGCTTTAAAGGTTAAAATTGGAGGTGAGGGGGGTACCCAGCAAGTTGTTTTCAGAAACATTTACGGCGGAAGTTTCCCACTGACCACGTGGGATAATGTTTGTCTAATGTGTACTCACTTCGTCTGTTTATAAAGAATAATTTACTGAATTTAATTCACTGTAGACTGGATGGCACACTTCCCACAGAGCATGCATGCGTTTAAATAAATAACATTTGCATATAGATGATTGCTGAGGATCAGAGTTTGAACTGCTTCAAATACTGAGATCTCAGTCTTGATAATGTCTGACTTGTGAGATTCATGTGATGGGCTGAATGGTTGCAGCACATTTCACAAGATTTGCTGTCCATCTCTGTTTCAGCTCACATGGCAACAATTATGTTAGGCTTTATTGAGTCACAGCACTGGAGGAGAGTAAACTCAAGAAGGAATTGAGTTACCTTCTGCTGTCAGACCACTAGAAAGCTAGTCACCTCACATGCAAATCTTCACTAATCTTTCTAAATGTGTGTCCACAGCTGGAGATCAGCAGCGCAGAGCAGAATGGGTCATGTGAAGGGGCGGTGGCGATCCTTGATGCCGGGGCGCAGTACGGGAAGGTGATTGACCGAAGAGTGCGAGAGCTGTGCGTACGCTCTGAAATCCTCCCTTTAGAGACCCCGGCCTTTGCTATCAGAGAACAGGGCTTCAGGTGAGCACATAAACGCATCTCTACTTGAGACGTTTTATTTCATGCCTGTCATCATGTTTAAACGCACTACTGTGTCAATGTAGAAGCTTTGAAGTGCTTTATAATGCAGTTTCACATGATTGTTTTCTTTGTGTTTCATGCCTCAGGGCAATAATTATTTCAGGAGGTCCAGCGTCTGTGTATGCGGAAGATGCCCCCTGGTTCGACCCTGCCATATTCACTATAGGAAAGCCCGTCCTTGGGATTTGCTATGGGATGCAGGTATGCACACAATAAAATAAACTGTGATTGTATTCTTAAGAAAACCAAGTCTACTTTCACAAGGCTTGTGTCAAGGAAACATTTTTTACACAGATTGCCTCTAAGTAGCAACACGTTACTGTCACTCTGCTTGAACCAGCTCCTCAGCTCTCCCACACCAGCTGGGACTTCACCACCTTCTTCAAGAGTACTTTTACACTGGTGGAAGAGAAGAGTAATACTTACTCTCTTTTCCCAGTGAGACAAAAAAGTAACAAGTATATTTATTTACAGTGCAGGCAGTTTTACACTCCATGTAGCATATCTGTTTCCATTACTTACCTCTGGTGTGTGCGTGTGTGTGTTGCAGATGATGAATAAAGTTTTTGGAGGAACGGTACACAAAAAGAGTGTAAGGGAGGATGGAGTCTTCAGCATTGGACTAGACAACACTTGCTCCCTTTTTAGGTATTGTAATTTCTTGTAACTTGGATTTGTAGTGTTTTGTTATGTTCTACATACAGACCACATACATAGTAGTTGTTTTCATGCTGATGTAAAGGGGCTATTACACAAATAATGAAGAGTCTAAGGTAGAGGGTGTAGTCTTTATTTCCCTTATATAAACAAAGTGCTGAAAACAGTAACATGCATAGCCGATTTAATGAATCGTGTGTGTGTGTGTGTGTGTTAAACCTATCAGAGGCCTTCAGAAGGAGGAAGTAGTCTTGCTGACCCATGGAGACAGTGTGGATAAAGTGGCAGATGGCTTTAAAGTGGTGGCCCAATCAGGGAACATCATTGCTGGTGAGCAGGACACAAGAAATGCTTCAATCCTGTTGAATATAATTCACAAGTATATTATGGTAAACTACAAAAGCAGCTTTATTTGGACTTGATGTTAAGCCTGAGGCTGTATCATATATATTTACATCTCAGATAGCCTTTGAAGAGATGCTAATTTGTATTCTGGGTAAAAGTGCTTTTCCCCGACATCTAAACTCTTTGTTTTTTCTTAAAGCTTACTAAATGAGCCCCTTAAAACATCTCTGTTTTCCCTTTAGGGATCGCCAACGAGCAGAAAAAGCTGTATGGGACGCAGTTTCACCCTGAGGTCGACCTGACGGAGCGAGGCATGGAGATGTTGCGTAACTTCGTGTTTGAGATTGCGGGCTGCACGAGTAACTTCACCGTACAGAGCCGCCAACAGGCCTGCATCAGTGAGATCAGAGAAAAAGTAGACAAGTCGAAAGTGCTGGTGAGTGATGATTGGGCGGGGGGGGGACCAAAACTACTGAATATTTACTGTGAGAGATGATTCAACTAAAAGGCTGAAGCTAAAAAGCTGACAGTGAAGTGTGGTAGTCGCTCAGAAGGCGATGACAGTAGCAATGGTGGGAAGTTAAGTAGAACCAATTAAACTCTCAAATTAAACCCTGTTGCATCTGAAAAGAAGGTAGCCCACTCCCAGAGTGGCTTCAAACTGGGTTTCATCTCAGGGGAGGGTGAAGGCGATAATTGAGTGTGGAAAATGGGCTTAAAGTACTGATATTATACTGTACAGTGTGTGGGATAGTTGGTAATATCTGTAACAATACTCTTATTCTGCTGTAGCATGTTCCTGCAGCGAGTACAGCATTTTGGATCATTTCCAGGAGCACGTTTAATCTTCTCTTTCTTAGGCTTAATATTTAACAGCCTGCCAACAGATGAAACACCAGATGTGTGTATGACTAATAAAACAAGAAGCCTAAATAAATATAAGCCACACATTTGCAGATAATTAGTGGGTACTCTGAGTTGTGAAAATTGGGGCCAGGTGGTGAAGAATCAGATTTAATCTTTGCTCAGCTTTATCTCTGAGACACTGTTTCTTTCTGATGATACTCGCAGGTGCTGCTGAGTGGTGGAGTAGACTCAACAGTCTGCACAGCCCTCCTGAACAAAGCTCTGAACCAGGACCAGGTGATAGCAGTTCACATCGACAATGGCTTTATGAGGAAGAGAGAAAGTCAGAGCGTGGAGGAGGCCCTGACCAAGCTGGGAATCAAACTCAAAGGTAGGGATCCAAATTCTGCAGTTCTTAAGCGTGTACATAAGGTATTTATTTGAAATTCAATTTTATCATACTTTCTTTTTCTTTTTTTCTGAATTAATGGCACTCTTTTAATACCTTCAGGTTCTTATTTTGAATAGTTTTCACTTTATGGAGTTACCCTTTCCAAAATGTTGTGACTAAAGCACATTCTTGTTTATTAAAAAAAGGCTAATATTGTACAGCCTTGTGGTTTCCAGAGGAGGGACATATCATCAGTGTTGTAGTAAGTCTGCTTTGGATTAATACAGTTTTGGGGATTATAATCAAAAATCCCTGTGGAGGATATGAGTGGGGTCTTTCCTTGTGGAACCTCGCTGTTAAGCTCTGTTGGGGTTTCAGCCAGGACTCTGTCTTTAACCCAGTGAGCTCTGGAGGACAGAGGAAAATTCTTTTAAACTTCTACTGAGACTGTGGTTAAAAATGCTGAGTATGAAAACTTTACCTCATTACTTCAAATAAGAATTTTAATACAGCCGCAGCGTTACATCAGGGCTATGAAGCGTTTCTCTGAATGCATTTACATAAAACTAACAAAACAAAAAATTAAAAACTGCTTTTTTTTTTTTCAATATTTAGTTCTTGGGGTCTAAGTACAAATGGGAACACTCCCATTTGTACTTAGACCTCCACTTTTTTTTTTTTTTTTTTTTTTTGTCTTCTGCACCTGCTGCTGGCCAAACGGCTCTGTTCTCACCAGCTGCACAGATATTCATTACAGCGCACAGCGGTTACAAAGTTAAAAGATGGTTAAACTTTGACCTTCTTTGCTCACTGGAGTGACAAACCTTGGCTGCACAGCATAAGCCACTGCAAATAATAATTTTCAGACAACCATGGTGCCATCGTTGTGACCTGTCTGAAAGCCGCTTACATCAGTAAACACAGGTGCATTCTGGGAAAACATTATCTGCCAAAGCCAGATCCATTTCTCCTTGTTGCTTTATTATTTTGGTCGCCCTCCTCCACACCAGTTTTATTGTATTCAGCTTTGTAGTTGAGTAACAACAAGCTTACACCTGAGAGTGAAAGTAAAGTTGGGATTGAGTTTTTGTTTTGCTGTTAACCCTGTGGTTTGTCTTCCTTCAGTGGTAAATGCAGCGCACACCTTCTATAATGGAACAACAACTCTTCCCATCTCTGAGGAGGACAGGACGCCACGGAAACGCATCAGTAAAACATTGAATATGACCACCAACCCCGAGGAGAAAAGGAAAATTATTGGAGACACATTTGTCAAAGTGAGGATAAGTTTGAGTACTTTCTTGGAAAGTGTTATTTATTGATGGTGACATTTAAGTTCTTTTCTCTGCCACCGTACTGTTCTGACTGTATGAATTGTCCTACATCACAGGTGGCAAATGAAGTGATTGGAGAGATGAATCTGAAACCAGAAGAGGTTTTCCTGGCACAGGGTACCTTGAGGCCTGATCTTATTGAGAGCGCCTCTCACCTCGCCAGTGGTAAAGCAGAGGTCATCAAAACACACCACAACGACACTGAGCTCATCCGCAAACTCAGAGATGAGGTAAATCTAATTTCCCTAACCTTCTTAGCTAGCTACTTCAGTTTATAGCCATATTATTTGCAATAACGTAGATGCATGGTTCAAGGAGAGCTTTGTTGGAGTTGAAATCATAATAAGAAGCACAAAACATTTACATCGCTTACGCTCCAGCTCACAACACTACTGACGCGTCTTTGTCTTATTAATGTATTCATTGTCATGGATTATTTGCTGTTTGTTGTTATGTGCAGCCTCTTCTTGTGAATGCACAGCTGTTTGACACCTAAGCGTAACGCTAGCCCGCTCACTGTGCATTGCTGATTCTACTCTGTTGTAATCCTCCAGGGAAAAGTAATCGAACCGCTGAAAGATTTCCATAAAGATGAGGTGAGAGCACTGGGGAGAGAGCTTGGCCTGCCAGAAGAGATTGTTTCTCGGCATCCTTTCCCTGGCAAGTACATAAATTCACAGGCCTATAATGTGACTGTTCTGACTGAACTTTACAAAAGCATAAATATAATTACTGAGTCACACTAGAAGCTTTCCATCCTTCATTTTCTAAAAGTGTAAATATAATTCCTGAGTCAGACACTCAAAGACTCACTTCCTTCATTTGCTCAAAGTGACAGTCATTCCTCTTTTTCTCTAGGTCCTGGTTTGTCCATCAGAGTGATTTGTGCCGAGGAGCCTTACATCTGTAAGGATTTTGCTGAAACAAACAACATTCTCAAAATCATTACAGACTTCTCTGCAAGTGTCAAAAAGGTAAAGGAACTGCTGATGTACAGCAAAATCCCAGCAGTCTCCTATCATTTGTCTGTATTGTTATCATAAAGCGTCTTGTCACTGTTTTTACTCGTGAAGTTGCAGATAACTGCAAGATATCGCACACTAACTGCGATGTGATAAGCTTGGATGGCAACCCTCCAAACATGCTTTGGATTAGATTGAACTAACACAGCAGATAGTATGCTCTATGTTTGCTCTGAAGCTTGCTGCTAATTTTACTGATAATCACTGGAAACACTCCTCAGCTAGTTTTATCACTTCAGTTGTTTTGGGCAATCGATAAAGTTTTATTTTCAGTTACAATTTTGGCTTCCAACAAATTAATTTTTCCCCCAAATTCACTCCCAGCCATGTTGTGCTAGATACAGGTCAGTTCATACTCATGAATTTACACTTGTGGTTAAATAAAATCTCCTGACAGGGCTGATGGACATATTGTAAGCTCCCGTGAAAGAGGATATTGGTATGTCATTTGATGAAAGAGCAAGCAAAAATTTTGCAAAGTTTGAAATTGATGAAGTGTTGTTGAAAACTACTAGTCACATCGTCAGAGCTTCAGTGGTTTGTATATTGCAGGCTGCTGTCTTTCAGTTCCACACTTACAAGGTGCTTTTATTCCCGTCTCCTCTCCAGCCCCATGCCTTGCTGCAGAGAGTCAAGTCGTGCATATCAGATGAAGAGGAGGAGAAGCTCATGCAGATCACCAGCCTTCATTCACTCAATGCCTTCCTGCTGCCCATCAAAACTGTTGGTGTCCAGGTGAGACAGCTGATCAAATTACATACCGTTAAAGAAATAGGACATTGGACAGAAACTGGTGGCATATGTTTTGGTCAGTAAGAAAATGTAAGTTTTATTGACAATTTGTGGATATTAATGTAAACATCATCTTTCCCATGTGATTTTGTAAAAATCTCATGTATTTATCTTTAGTCATGATTAAGATAATGTGGGGAATCCAAGTGTCCTCAGGTCCAGTGAAAACTTGACAAAGTATATGTTGCCAGCTGTTTGTCTGTTGCTGCGTTATAACTGTAATTAAGTGGTCAGCCACAGGACCAAGACACACCCAAACAAAGAGTGTCAGATTCTCTGTTTTAGTCTTTCTCCCTGTAGTCTATGGAGGGTGTGTCCTGTAGTAACCGTTAAATATCCCAAAAATGTTGAATTAGTCACCACTACTTTCCTCACCCAAAACGCTGCAGTCAGACAGTGTGTAGGTGTCTGTTAGTACTTCCTGTCTGAAGCCAGAGGTTTAAATTTGCCCTCAACCTCAAAATGGGACAGACTGTGGGCAAACACTGGCAGCTTTTAGCGGCTTTTCTAAAAGTGGAAGCTGACAGGTTATTTAGAAACTTTTAGTTTTGTCACATAAAAACAAATTTTAACAAAATGCCTTTCATACTTTATAACATGTATGAGACGTTGATTTTTGGCTAGATGGTAAGAATAAGAACATTTCCTGTCTCAGGGTGATTGCCGGTCCTACAGTTATGTGTGCGGTGTCACAAGTAAAGAATCTCCACACTGGGAATCGCTCATGTTCCTGGCCAGACTCATCCCTCGCATGTGCCATAACATCAATAGGTAAGTCATAAAATCAGGTTTCATTCGTCCACCCTCAGTGGACAACCGGGCAAAACACTTAGATTCATTCACGCCTCTCTTCTTTTTTCCAGAGTTGTGTATGTATTTGGGTCCCATATGAAGGAGCCGCCAACAGACATTACTCCAACTTTCCTGACCACGGGTGTTCTGAGCACGCTCAGACAGGCTGACTTTGTAGCTCATTCTATTCTTAGAGAGTCTGGTAAGTGCACGCTTTCAAATGTTTAAAACCTCATCTATTTTAGAATATTTAAGACTGAAGATGATTTAAAAGGGGAAAATACCCCAAACAAGCATTGTTATCACAAAGAAGAAAACAAATCAAATCAAGACAAGTAGTAGAGATGGTAGATTTATTCATTTAAAACAGGAAGCACATTCTCCAGGAAGAGATTACTCCTGTCAGGCTAGAAATGTTTCATTAAGGATAAAACAGTGTTGCATTGATTTGCAGTGATGCTTTCTGCCATACCAGCATACCATGTGACCATCATCAGATCTGCTGCGTAGTTCTACTGTTAAAGTAAAAATTAAACTAGGCATGTTTACATTTTAGTTAACTGATATAAGAATTAAGACCAATTTTCAGAAAAACCTGTAACTAAATGAAATGACATTGTGTGTTAATAAAATATACAGGAAATAACTTTAGTTTTAGCCTTTATAATTCAAATTATTATTCAAATTAGGGACGTTCATAGCAACTAAGAAAGTAATTGCTAGGGGAAAAAAACAAAACAAAAAAAGAGACTAGTCTAAGGGTGTGTTTTCAAAGCTGTAGTTGGTTTCCTGTGGACAGAAAGAGTTGATGAGTTTGTAAACTGGTAGCTTTTTCCTGTGGTTTGGTTGTTTTCACACAGCGAAAAGTGCAAGTGGACTCCAAGCAAACCAAAATGTGTCACGAGAGAGAATGTTGAGTTCCCTCATTGGCCAGATGTGTCTGGGGCGGGAGCAACAAAAGTAGACACAGGAAGAAGATGCTGTGAGAGAACGGAGAATTTACGTTCATTTCACGGTCTCCTGTACAGACCTTTGCACGTTTATAGTTCCTTGCCACATTGAGAATACAGAACAGGTGTAACAGTTACAAGTTTTTAGTTCAAAGGTGTAACAGTTACAAGTTTTTAGTTCAAAGGTGTAACGCACAGCTGGTAGTTGGTTCAGATCTTGGTCGGATCACGTTCACGCCACGAACAAACCACTCTGGAGTCTGTTTGGAACTGCACCAAGACCACCTCACCCAAATGGTCTCAGTGTGATGTTTTTGGTCTGAACCAGAGTATGATTACCGTGTTCACATCTGCACCAAGGGATTAAACCAATGCTAAATATATAAAAGCATCACATAATATTAAAATATGACAAATTACAATAAACTATCCAGCGATTTTCTTTCGCTTATCTGAAGTTGGGTCGTGGGGGCAGCAAGTAGGGAAGCCCAGACCTCCCTCTTGTCAGTTGCCTCCTCCATCTTATCTGGGGAAACGTCAAGTAGTTCTCAGGCCAGCCAGTTCAAATAATCTCTCCAGGGGCCTCCTCAGAATAGGATATTCCCAGCTGGAACACCTTACACAGGATGTGACCACCTCAATAGGCTCTTCTTGATGTGGAGGAGTAGTAGGAGTAGCACCTCTACTCTCAGCGTCTCCTGAATCACCAGACTCTTCACTGTGTCGCTCAGGGAGAGCCCATCCACCCCTCAGAGGAACCTTATTTCTGCTGCTTGTTGCTATGAAAACATTCTTTGTCCTTAAAAAAACAAACAAACAAAAAAAAAAAAAAACCTTAATAGTGTTATCAAAACGATCAAGCCTAGATCAGCAGATTTATGGAGTTTGTCAACAACAATGCTCCGTCTTTTCTGCCAGGTTTTTGTTTCCTTTGGCTATTTTATGCTTAACTTCTGTTTCCCCCTTCAGGCTATTCTGGGAAGATCAGCCAGATGCCGATCATCCTCACCCCCCTGCACTTTGACCGTGACCCACTGCAAAAGCAGCCATCATGCCGGCGCTCCGTGGTGATTCGTACCTTCATCACCAGCGACTTCATGACAGGAATCCCTGCTATGCCAGGCAACCATATCCCAGAGGAGGTATACCATCGTTAAACCTTTACAGCTAATATTTTTCTGCATATCTTACCTTCATGGCTCCTAATTCTGGTTTTCAGGATTGGAAATGAGTGACCCAGGAATTATTTAAATAATAATCATATCAACATTTCTCTTTATTTGTGTGTTTTAAGAGTTTTTTTTTGTCTTGTCTAATTCATCAGGTGGTGCTGAAGATGGTAAATGAGATCAAGAAGATCCCAGGTATCTCCAGAGTCATGTATGATCTGACCTCCAAACCACCCGGCACCACAGAGTGGGAATAAAATGCAAACATGACATCACAGTGTAGAGAACACACAGACACACACTCACACACATATATATACACATACACACATACCCAGTGCACAAACACAATAGATATCAGTGAGGGCTGGTGAACTGCTCTCCTTTTCTGTCCTTCCAACTTTATCCCCTCCCAATCTCCCTCTGCTACCTCCCCCATCTCTTCCCTTATCTTTAACATTCCCACGGAAGGCAGACTGTACTGTGACAGGCGCACACACAAAGCCACTACTGCTCTGCTCTCCCCACCACTCTACCCCGGTCTTAATATTTTTGGCGATAGGCATTGATAAATCTTGGTTATTGATAATATATTGTCTGTTTTTGTTTTGTTTTTTAAAAACCTTCATGTACAACGGTGTATTTCCTCGCTACAGTGAAAAGGTAAATTGCTACTTCCAGGTGGCCAGAAGCTGTGAAAGTTCAGTGAGTGGACTTGGTGTTGTGCCTCAGGATGAATAAAACATGAAAGCAAGCAAACGGTAGTGTTATTAAAAGAAAAACAGAAAGGGGTGGGGGTGGGGGGTTAAAAATCTATAGCTTTTTTTTTTTCTTCAGATGTTTTTGTTAAATTCTTGTAGGTGAGAATGTTCTCGGCCTGAGACTATCTGATTTGTTCATTTCACTTCCTACCAAAGGTGGTGTGAACAGAAGTACAGCTGAACCAGACGAGCTATGTGACCAATCAACATTAAAAAAAAAAAAAAAATTGTTTGTTTTGCTTTGACATAAGTAGAGTTTGCTGTAGTGATCTGTAACGTTGTGGGCTCTTGACGATCTTCTCCAAGCTAACATCGTTGACGAGCTGCTGCTGTCGCCCCTGTGGGCAGCAGTCGACCCAAGAATAGCTTCAGTATACAGACTAATGTGCAGCTGTGGAGGAGGCCAATATGACGGATAACTTTGTACGTGCCTGTTCTGTTGTTTTACTTTGGGGTTTTTTTTTTTTGGTTTTTTTGGTGTGACCTGACCTGGACTCTGAGGATATAACAGTTTCTCCTCATGCTGCAATATGTATGCTTTTTATGAAGAAGAAAAAGGCAAGAGGTCTAATAACTTATAACTACGGTAGAGTTTATAGCCACATTGTGTCGATTGCTGGTGTCACCTCATCATGATTTTTGTTGCTCTTGTTGTGCGAGGGCAAAAACTTTTGCACATTTCGTTGTCGATCACCCGTTCAAGCCTGGGTGCTTTATCAACATAACAAATCACACATCCGGTGGAAACTTCATCCCCGTACATCGTGTCACCCTTGTCGTGTCAAAGGTCCTCGCCCTCTGTTGCCATCTTTGACTAAAGTTCAGTGTTTCAGAAAGGCATTACTGCTTTTGTTTATCTGCGTTCTGTGCTGTCAGAGCGTTCGGCGTATCATGATCTCTAGTCTCCAGTCGTTTAGACCTCAGTGAATACGGCGCTCAGGTTTAACTGAGTTTTAAAAGTGTGTGGTATCACGTCAGAAGTGTCACTCGGATGTGGTGGTGCTCATGCCTCCAGAATTTTTTTTTTTTTTTTTTTTTTTTTTTTTTTGTGCCTCTCATCCCTCTTATATCCTTAACCTTTAGTGGCAAAGTACTCCTCGTGCAAAATGAAAGGGGGAGAAAAAAAACCCAAACTTGTCTTAACTGCAGTGTCCTTCCCTCTGTTCTGCCTTTTTATACATCTGTGTTTATGTTACGTGTCTCCAATTTAAAACAAGAAAAACAAAAAACAATAGCTAACAATGGACATATGACTTTGTAGTTCAATTTGATTGAAATATCCATGAGATTAAGTTATGCAATTCTACATCCGGTTATTATTTTTCTGTTTGTGTGTGTTTTTAGTCTACAATGCTCATTCTCCTTAGTAACGTGCCTCAAACCAAGCCACTGCATGCAGTTTCAACTATGACATTTGTACAATGGAAAACTGAGCTTTAATAAAGATCTCAATGTTGAAACTTACCACTTCTGTGAAAAGCGTCTTATTTGTAACCATTTCTGTTTTGCCTTTCAGAATTCTGTATTTATTTTTAATTTACACAATTACCTTTAGTGGGTACACACCCAAAAAAAAAGCACTGATACATTTCTAATAAAAATGCAGTCAAACACTAATTGTTAACCCACAATGATATAGAAATCAACACAGTACTGTAATAAACAATTCTAGTTAATATTTTAAAGTTAAAGTGGAAGTCTGCAGTTTATATTAACCCATCTTATTCCTAAAATCAGGCTTAATAAACATGACCTGCCAAAAAGGCCCAGTTAGTCCACAAAGTGAAAATTGCTGAAAAGGTGCAGTTTTTAAAAAATATTTTTTTCATAATAATCATCTAACTAAATAAATCTGAGGCAAAAGGATAAATTGCTGACAATTTCAAGGCCCTTGTATTTTCAGACATTACCCCCGGCCTGCCACACCAAAACAAGAATCCAAGCAAAAGCAGATCTTTTATGACAGCAAAAGGCTTGCTGTCCATATTTTTATAATGCACTTTTTACTCTTAAGGGCATCTTGAGATGCTCTTGATCTGTCTCGTAAATAGGTGGGTTATTTAATGTTAACATGCTCATTTATAACAAAAGAACTGCAAAGTTATTGCTGGGCTGCATCAGGTTTGTGTTAACATGATCCCACAATCTTAGAGTGAATGTCCAAGAAAATTCACCCCAAGGTCAAACCTTAGGACCAAATCACAGGACTTTGTGATCAATGGAGAACAGTGGACATATTTGGCCAAAACCAAACGCAGCATATCAGCTGTTCAGCACGGGGGTAGAGGAGTGATGATTTGGGCTTGTTTTGCAGCTACCTGAACGCCCCGCAGTCTTTTAGTCAACTTTAAATCAAATCTACAACAGAATATCTGAAAAAGAAAAGGTGACCGTAAAGTTCAGCGATCTGAAGCAACGTTTTAAAGAACAGTGGCCCAAAATTCCTCCACAATGCTGATGTTATAGAAAGCGATCAGTACAACTTCTTGCTACTGAGGGTTGATCTAAAAGCTGCTGAGTCATGGTGGGATGTACTGACTTTTCACAAGAGTACATAGTCCTATAAAGGCGTTCATTTCACATGACTACCTTATCTTTCGTCACATCTAAGTTTCTTCAAAATGCACAAATGTGCTTTTAAAACCTACACAGCACATTTAAAACAACATTTAATGTAAATTATTACACGTAATTGATTTCTTGCTGATCTCATCATCAGTTTCGCATTCTGAAACAAATCACAAAGACCCAATCACACACTCCCACGCAGAGACCCCTGAGGTCAAGTTTCGTCATTCAACTGTAAATGCAATACAACCAAATATATGAGCTTTTAGATTGCTGCTTTCCTCGCCTTAATATAACTTAATGTACTAACACAGACACATATAAAAGCTTTAGACTGTAATGGCCTTCAGTGTAATTTCGTTTTATTATGCACCTATTGTGCGCAGTCAACCATCGTTGCCTAACACGCGTCCCTCTGCGTGCCAGGGGTTCAGGTGTTTGCTGCTCCCCTCTGACTGAGAAACATGAGCAGACAAGCAGACAGTCACCCATCAACACACCCAGACCCATACGCAGGGGACAAGGGACGATTTAGAAACAGTCGCAGCGTTGTAATATTGCATAGAGACTGTACAAGTTACCACATGCAGCTGCCAATTAACTCCTGGCCGGTGGCGGTTTATCTGCAGCACAGACTAATGAACTGCTTGGTATTTTCATACAGAGAGCGCAGAGATAAACGAAATTAAATGATGGGATGTTTCTAGGAATTTGAGGCAGATGTGTTGACGTGTTTGTTTTTTTGTGAATCTTGGGTGGATCCAAAGTCCAGATTTTGTTCCTCAAAAGAGGCTTAAACCTGTTTGCAGCCTTTGGATTTGAAGCACACCTATTTTATTATTATTTTTACATTATTAATGACAAATTGGCATAAAGCTTGTGTGTTTAATCAAAATTTAAAAGGCCTTGTCCGTGTTTCATATTGAGAAAATAATGAAGAGACCATTAACTGCTCATTTCAATCCGGGGCCCTCCTCTTTTTTTTTTTGCTCTGCTGAATCTGTTAGGTTGCCTCGTGCAGCACTTTTCCCCAGAGAGCAGATAAGACACCTGTCGAACATTTCTGCTTCCATTTGCTGTCTACAGCTACTAGAGCTCACAACCCCTGTCTGCGTCTACACAGCATGGACATCAAACTCTTTTTCCTTGGATTATGTGCCCTTTTCTGCATCTTCAGACCTCTCTCGGCACAATCTACATGCAAGCTGAAGGCCAAGTTCAACCTGGGCGGCTATAAGGACGTAGAAAAGAAGACGGTCGTGGTTGGGGGAATGTTTCCTGTTCACAAGCGCGTTGCTTCCAACAAGGGCAACACTTCGAGTGTGCCTCTCTCCTCAGGCTGTGTGGGGTGAGTCGGGCATGTTTATGTGTCTTTTTTCATCATCGTTGCTATGCTGGGTTAGTCTTATAGCTTAGGGTGCTGGTATTAAACAAACTAAAATTAAACTTGAAAACTTATTTAGGATCTTAAATGATTAAAGAAATTTTATTAAAGTATCCTCATTTTAGTACTTTCCAACCTGACAGTTTACTCCTGGGAGTCTTGGCTTCATAATTTTATAACAGAATCAAGACAGAGTAGTGTAACACCTCTGGGGCCAATTAATTACAGCAGGCCATATTATTATGGAGGCAGGCCTACAAAGTGTAGCACACAGCAATAATCAACAAATTTATTAAGGGCTAGTTTAAATTCTAATGTCACAAGACTAAAATGGATTGCAATTAGTTGGTTTTCATGTATTGTCATTTTCTGCATACACTGAATACCTGTATTAACTGAAAGAAAGGTTCTTTCTTGCACAACTGTTTGTACTGGCTGATCTTTATTAATCTGCTGTTCCTTCGTCATTTATCATCCTGTAGGTTTAACTTTCGTACCTTCCGCTGGGCACAGACCATGTTGTTTGCCATCAAGGAAATTAATGCAAGGGACGACCTGCTTCCCAAAACTGACCTGGGTTACGTCATCTACGACTCCTGCTTCACCATCTCCAAGGCTGTGGAGGGCACCCTGACCTACCTGACAGGCCAAGACGAAGCTGTACCCAACTACCGCTGTGGCGATGGAGCGCCTCTGGCTGCTCTAGTGGGAGCCGGGGGCTCGGATCTGTCCATCGCGACTGCCAGGATCCTGGGACTTTATCATTTTCCGCAGGTAAGCCTGACACTCGTGTCAAAAAAATTGATAAAGTTAAGGAAAATGAACAAAGATAAAGAGTTCAGGCAAAAAGCAACAGTGTGTTCATACTCTTGTCTTTAGGTCAGTTATTGTTCGACATGCTCTGCTCTGAAAAGTAAGTTCCAGTTCCCCACCTTCTTAAGGACCATTCCCAATGACGAGCACCAGTCTACGGCTATGGCCAAGATGGTGCTACACTTTGGTTGGACTTGGGTGGGCACCATAGCTGCTGATGATGATTATGGCAAGTACGGCATCAAAGACTTCAAGGACCAGGTTGAGCAAGCTGGCGTCTGCATCTCCTTCTCTGAGACCTTGCCCAAGGTAGACAGATTTCAGTCAGTTTCGCCAGTCAATATTTATTTCCCTAAACCAACTGTTAGTTCACGCAGGGGTTTCATTTCTGGTAAAAAAAAATTTGTACTCTGATCTTTGGACTTTAGGTGCATTCCCCAGAGGCCATCCAGCGCATTGTTCAAACTGTAATTGACTCCACAGCCAAAATCATTGTGGTCTTTTCATCTGATGTGGACCTCAGTCCTCTTATCAACGAGCTGCTCCTCAACAATGTGACCAACCGTACCTGGATCGCCAGCGAGGCCTGGATTACCTCCGCTCTCATCAGCCGGCCACCTGGGGTGAGCAAACAGCTGACTGATGACCAAAACAAATCCAGAAGGTTTAAACCAGTCTGGACCAAATTTTAATGTTTGAGCTTAGCTTGATTATTTGAATGCTTCTATCTAGGTGAGCTCTATCCTTGCCGGCACCCTGGGTTTTGGGGTGAAGAGGGCTGACATCCCCGGCCTTCAGCGTCATCTACTGAATCTGGACCCCTATGCAGACTTGCTCACTGAGGAATTCTGGGAGACGGTGTGTTTGTTAATCTTGGGAACTTGCAAACATCTACATGGTAGAATCAGTATTGCAATGATAATTAAACTGTGAATGATTAACCTTCAGTGAAAACACTGACAATTAAACAGATCCCCCACAAAATAACAATTTTGTGATTTTACTTTTGCCTTGCAGCTGTTTAACTGCACGTTGGACTACAGCAAAGCTATGAGAATGGCAAAACAGAGGGCCACGTACGTGAACGGCACACTGTCCAGGACAATGACAGGATTGCCTGATGGGCTGTGTACTGGGCAGGAGTCTGTGGCACAACTCAACAGCACGTACTCTGACATCTCTCAGTTACGAATCACTTACAGGTCAGCTCACAATGCCACCGCTCAAAAAACAAACAACCAAAAACAGCAACTGATATATAACGTTAACCCAGACAATTAAATGTGCTACTGTTGCAGCATACACTGAGAAAACATTGATACCAACTTTGTTGCTGTTGTTGCACAGTGTTCTTGAAAGCAATTTATAGTTATCTATTTTAGTCCTGTATGTAAAGCCTCAGTAGCAGTGAGCCCTGTGTGAATCATTCACTCAGTGCAGTGTGTGCAGCTTTCCTGTGAACTGTTTCTACCAGAGAAAATAGCTCCCAAGTAAGCAAGGTACTAATTCTGAAAAGGCACATTTGTCCTTTTGTTGTCTCGTTGTAGCAGGGTGGTAATGTTTATAATAATGAAACTGTTTCACGCAGCGTGTACAAAGCTGTGTATGCTGTAGCCAACGCCTTGCACAACCTGGAGCACTGTGAACCTGGAAAAGGGCCGTTTGTCGGGAAAACCTGTGCTGACATCAACAACTTTGAGCCGTGGCAGGTAAACGTGTGCAATAATGAGGTCACGTGTGTGCGTATTGTATTTTTGCTACTTAAACCTCAATTTTTCTCCTCCTTAGCTGATGTATTACGTGAAGAATGTGCGTTTCAAAATGCCAAACACAGGGGAGGAGATCTTCTTTAACGACGGCGATGTAGAAGGCTTCTATGACATCATCAACTGGCAGGTCAATAATAATGGGGAGATATCTTATGTCACTGTGGGGAACTACAATGGCTCTGCAGCTCCAGAGGACAGGATGACTATAATGAACGACTCCATTGTGTGGAACAACGACATGTTGGAGGTCAGCGGTATATCGATAAAGAAGAAGTTAGCATATGCTCTTTTTAGATTATGATTCGGTAGCTCATGTATTTCTGTTGCTATGTGTAAAAGCCTCCTCGGTCAGTGTGCAGTGAGAACTGTCAGCCGGGCACCAGGAAGGGGATCCGACAGGGAGAGCCGGTCTGCTGCTTTGACTGCATTCCCTGTGCTGACGGAGAGATCAGCAACACAACTGGTCAGTAAACAACAGGACCACATTTCTTAAATGGTACATGGGCTCATTCTTCTACTCTACTTGAGCACTCAAAGCACTTTGTACAACTTGCCTCATTCACACATTCATGCTTTAAGTCCTTCCTATCTAACATTCACACATTCACATTTAGAAATACACAGAATTACACTGCGTGTTACAGTCACTGTTGACAATTTAAAAACTCAAGAATTTTGAAATAGGCCCAACACCATTAGCACATGTAGATTATGGTAAACATGGTCCTGCTGCCCTCGTATTACACTTGGCCTCCCTTTATCACAGATGCCCGTGAATGCATCCTGTGCACTGGCGATTTCTGGTCCAATGCGGCTCATGATGCCTGTGTACCAAAACTCATTGAGTTCCTGGCCTTTGGAGAACCACTGGGAATTACTCTTATTGCCATCTCTGCCTTTGGAGCTTTAGTCACCATCGCTGTCGGGGTGAGAAAAGCCAAACACAAAATTATACCTGAGAGAAGCTCCGATGTGGAGAGGAAACAAGCAAAAAAAAAAGTTAAACTTCTTATTTTTTTCTCCCAGGTATTGTTTATTATGCACATTGGCACCCCTCTGGTGAAAGCCAACGATACACTGTTGAGTTTTTCACTGCTCTTCTCTCTGGTGGTGACCTTCCTCTGCTCCATCGTCTTCCTCGGAGAGCCACAGCACTGGAGCTGCATGACCAGTCAAGTAGCCTTGGCTCTAGGGTTCGCCCTCTGCCTTTCCTCCATAATTGGTTGGTTACCAATTGAAATCATTTTTCCCATTTTTTTTTATAGCTTACTTAACCTTTTTATGTGCCTTGATCCAGTCAAAATCAAAATCACTGAGATTTTCTCTGTAAGGGGTAAAAAGGCAATCTGTGTGTTCACAGTGTACTTGTTTCCTACAGGTAAGGCAGCAGTATTGATGCTAAGAGCCCAGGTGCTGAAAGCTGCCCGAGCCCGAGCAAAAGCTGCAGCCAAAGCTGCAAAAGCTGCTGCAAGAGCAGCCGCCGAAGCAGCGGCGAATGATGGCAGTCCTGATGTCATCGTAACCAACACACTCCACAATGACACCAGTGCCCCTGCTATCCCTGAGGTCGACCGTCTCACCTGTGCTCACCAGAGGGCAATAGCTGCTGTAGCTACATTAATACAGGTAAACATAAATAACTCATCAGTGGGGGTAAACCTTAATCAGCTATAAAATACGACATCTGTCCCTGACCTCTAAATGTTTGTAACATAAAGCCATGTGGAAATATTGCGGACATTAATATCCTTCTTCCCAGGCTATAGCGTGCACAGTGTGGCTCATTGTCCTACCTCCACAACCCGTCAAGAACACCTCTGGTCAGAATATAAAGATCATTCTCGAGTGCGATCAAGGCTCTGTGGTTTTCATCTGTTGCATCTTTGCTTATGACATCCTGCTGGCGCTGCTGGCCTTTATCTTTGCCTTCATAGCTCGCAAACTGGAGGACTACGTCAGGTAGGTCACACAAGGAAAGTTAAGCATTAGCAAAGCACACCCTAATTTTTCTTGTGGGGGAAATATTTCATAACACACAATGTCATTTATATATTCGTCACATAAGTTGTGTTCTCTTTTTAAACACTTTCACAGTGAGGCAAAATGTCTTACCTTCGGCATGCTGGTCTTCTTCATCGTGTGGATCTCTTTTGTCCCGGCTTACCTCAGCACCCGTGGCAAGTTCATGGTTGCCGTTCAGATTTTTGCCATCTTGGCTTCCAGCTTTGGCCTGCTAACCTGCATCTTCTTGCCCAAATGCTACATCCTTTTGATCAAACCTGATCGCAATAAGGAGGAGCTGATGAAGCCCCGACCCAAACCTAAAGATGGAACCTCAACTGGGACGTCAGCGTCTCTCGCTACGACTGCAACTGAGGCTACAATTGCAACCACTGCTATCGATGACTAGTGGCGAAGTAATAACTAAAGTTAGCCACAAATGTAAAAATAATGTAGATAGAAGTTGTGCCACTGACTCAATGAACAGCTGTTGCTGCTAATTAGGCTTTCTAGTCATGTTGATCACATCATCATGCTTGTTCTATAATTAATGGGCAAAATATTTTATTCTGAAAAAGATATATATATTTCTTTTGGATCCACAAGTATTCATGCAAAATTATGTCCATGTCTAAATACCTAAATAGACTGAATGTGTGTACCTTCACATGCAATAGGGATGATTTCAATAAGTGATATATTAGATAGACTAAAAACAGCTATTTTGTAGATATAATAACAAGTTCAGGCTGTTACTGTAAAACCTCTTTGCATACCATTTTCAAACACTGTGCATTTCTTTTTTAAAAATTGCATACACTTAGCTTCCTGTAAAAAACACAGAAGTGCATGTATAGTGCACCTCTGTTGGATAATTTTATTACTTAATAATATAATAAATGTTATTATCATTACAATTATTATGTCGTTATCATTATCATTTTTCTCCTGTTAAAATTCTCAATTCTTATTAAATTCTCAATTCTTAAACATTATTATTATTATTATTATTGTTGTAGATTTTGTTTTATATATTATGCTAGATAACTTTAATAAAAAGTGGATCAGATGCCTTGGAGTTGGCCTCCTGTGTTGTCTTCCACAGTACAAATGAGTTAGTGCACCAATAACATTCATCACAATCAGCCTTGCATAGTGCCAAGTACTTCAGTATCCATGTGTGGGGCACTGAGTCATACACTTTGTTGAAGTCAATCCAAGCAGTGCTTAGGTTGGTCTGCCTGGTCTTAGAGCCCTGGTGTACTGCTCTATCAACCAGGAGCTGGTGCAATAACCCTCTCACGTTATTTCTAATGCCTTTCTGAGTTGTGCTCATTGTAGCTCTCTTCATGACAACACAGACACAGGTCGGTTCTTTGAAACGGGCGTTTATTACTTGGGCTTTCTCTCTTCAGCTTCACCATTGCCAGTATGCCGTGAGAACTGGTCACGAGTGAACATTACAAACCAATTAGCAACTTTACAGTACACATATCAAGTCCAAACACAAATAAAAACATTTCTCAAATGACAAATACCTCGTTGACTGCTTGTCCTGAAAAGAGGTCCTTAAGTCTTTGTGTTGCTTTTACTTTTAGTAAACATTTAGCTCAACACGCTTCATGAGAGACATCTGCTCCCTCGCAGTCCATGAAAAGTCTCGTGTACTCTCGTTAAGGGTATTCTCACGAGACACTAGCTCTTACACTTTACACATGCACATTTCAAATAAAGACATTTTAACACAAACTGTATATATATATATATTCATGAAATTATGTAACTTATTATAAATCAATCATCCACATCATGAAATCTACACAGAACATTTTTTAACAGCATTTACACTCATGAATTGCCTCGTGTGCCTACTCAGCTTAGTTGCTACCATGCCTGATAGGAGCTTCAGTGTTGTGGAGAGGCAGGTAAATGCCCAGTAGTTTGATGCCATTGTGCCCTTGTGGGGCTCCTTCATGATTAGGATTGTTTTGCCATTCAGTGTCATAGTCCTCCAGTGCTGGCTCACCCTTTTCTCTCTCTATCCCTCCACTCTTCATCTTCTATCTCTGTGTATAGATGTGCGTGTGTGTGTGTGTGTGTATGTAAGTCCAGCTCACCTGTGCTGATAAACTCACCTGTTGGCAATCCTGTGATCACCTGGTCACTACTTAGGAGTCTTGTTGGCTACTCTTGCCTCAGTCTGTGCTGTGCTTTTCTTAGGTTTCCACCTTACCTGTTCTGTTCCCCTCTGTGCAGGACTCAGGGATCCTTCCCGAGTGAGAGAGAGTTTTTCCCGTGAAGACATATTCTGTTAATTTACCTGAACTGGAGCCCTGAAACCCTCTGACTGCTTATCCATCTTCATCCATTGTCATTCTCAGTAAATAAATGCACTGAACCTAACCTCCTGAGCTCCATTATGAGTCCACCAGTTTATATCTGTTATGACAGTCTAGATAAGTACCTGCTGTTAGCAGCCCTGTTATTTTTGCTTCCAGGCAATCATGGAGTCCTGTTCTTCCTTCAGCCAGTCTGTTCACTGAAGTGCAGAAGGCTGTTATTAGAGACAGGTCCTATATGAAAAAGAGGTACAACAAAAAGGCTATAACTGAGGCTCTAGAAACTGCCAAACAAAGCCTCACGGCTCTGGCCACTAGGCTGAAGAGATATACCAGATAATCCAAGAGAATAAGTGGCCTGTTCTCCAAAGATTCATCCAGAGTGTTTGCTTAGCTACAAGGGAATAATAGCACAAGGACAGACCCATACACACACATCTGTGAGAGTGAGGTATTACACAACACCAAGGCCAAGTGGCTGGTAGATACAGCAACCTCAGAGTGAGAGCCAGCCAAGATGTTGGTTGGCTCTCACTCTGTCTTGCTGTATCTACCAGCCACTTCATCGGTGTTGTGTAATACCAAAGGCAGACAGACGTCAAATAACGAGTCTTCAGGATGAAGAGCTGGACAGCACCAGAGCCTGCCATGATCAATTAGTAAAGACAACACTGTAGGCCAAATCCAAGGCAGTTGCATAAGTTACCATCAAATGCAGAATATACGAAAGTGATCCACTGTCCCCGCTGTTCTTCAAGAATAGTTACTCCAGGCTTCTTGAAGGACATTCAAAGGTCTTCTTTGGGTGTTGGGTGCCTTTTGTTTCGTTGATGATCCCACACTCCATCGATAATATTGAGATGTGGGATTTGGGGATGCCAATCCAAGATTGATAGTGTTCTTTTTTTTTAATTGTGTGTTTTTTCAATCTATGTATGCTTTTGCTGCATCGGACATGTATTGGTGTCATGCCGAAAAATTAAGCTTTTGCCAGTCTCTTGACAGTTTTGATCCACCATGCAAAACCATCTGGAAAGTATCTTTCCAGATGGTTTTGCATGGTGGATCAAAATTTAATGGTATTTTTCTGTGTTCATAATTTCATGAGCTTTGTCAAGGTCTCCAACACCACTGGGTAAAATGCAGCTGCCCTTCCACTGAGACCGTTTCTGATCAGGTTTCAGTGAACAGATAAACAGAAGATCTATCTGTATCGGGTCTTCTTTTGGATTTTTTCCGTACTTTTAAGGACAAGAGTTTCACACACTGTTTAATTGTGTGTGTGTGTGTGTGTGTGGGGGGGGGGGGGGGGGGGGGGGGGGGGGGGGGGCTGATGTCAAGAAACCATAGGAACAATTGAAATCTATTGTACAGTGGTGTGAAATTTTCTTTGTATGTTTGTCACACTTAAATGTTTCCTAAGCCTAATAACTGGTTGGGCCACCCTTAGCAGCAACAACTTCAATCATGCATTTGCGAAAAGTGGCAATGTGTCTATTACAGTGCTGTGGAGGAAGTTTGGCCCACTCATCTTTGGAGAATTAGTTTTTGAGCATGAACCAGGACTTTGACTGGGCCACTCCAAAGTCTTCATTTTGTTTTACTTAATCCATTCAGTAGTGGACTTGCTGGTGTGTTTTGGATCATTTTCCTGCTGCAGAACCCAAGTGCGCTTCAGCTTGAAGTCTTGAACAGACATTCTCCTTCAGGATGTTTTGGTCCACAGTAAAATTCATGGTTCCATGTGAGATGAGCCTTTGTGTTCCTTTTGGTCAGCATTGGTTTTCTCCTTGAACTCTCCCATGGATGCTATTTTTGCCCACTCTCTTTCTTATTGTTGAATCATGAAACGTTAACTGAGACAAGTGAGGCCTGCAGTTCTTAGTCTCTTTTCATACAGGACAAAGTAGGTTTCAAAAGTGCATTTTACTTTACTTTATCTTTGTCTAATATTAAAATTTGTTTGATGATCTGAATCATGTAAGTGTGACAAATATGCGAAGCGCTAGTAGACTAAAGGACGAAACAGGTCAAGGAACACTTTTTCACACCACTGCAAATCTCTTAGCTGGCTAGAACAATCCAGCAGAGGGCGCTGATGTAAGATTTTCTTTTCTTCTTCTTCTTTTTAAAATGCATGTTGGTTGTATATGCACTAAATTGACCACAACTCTCACTCTGATTTAAGACATTAAATTACTTTGATGAAAGGCTCCAATTTGATATCAATATAGGAAAAAAACATACTACATCAATATATATGGAGCGATGAAAGATTAAAAAGATATGATGAATTTTTCAGACTACTTTTATGAGATGGAGAGATATTAATTATGATGGATTGCATGTGATGGCCTCTTACTGCTGAAGAGATAAAGGGAAGCACAGAGACAGCAGAGCGCATCATGATATCATGTGTGGGTCTGTGTGTGTTTGCTGCTATAATGCTTTGATAATGTCTGTGTTCCAAAAGATGAAAAAGCTATATTTTGTGTTGCTTTATGCCTCTTTCATCATCATCATCATCATCATCACCCATCACTGCTATTTTTTTCTGCACGTCAGCCTATGTGCTGATCTGTGTGTGTGTGTGTGTGTGTGTGTTCTCTCTCACTCCTGAGCACGTGACTTTTGGGAAACAGTGAACTGTGTCCAATCAAAGCTATCAGTGCGGACGGTAATAAATTCTTCTGGTGACAGAGGGGTGAAGGAAAGAATGTTTATAAGTTATTGTCAGCTGACGACAATGAAAAGAAACACTGGTGCTAAATTGAGACATAATGTGTGCACGTGCATATAAATGTGTGTTAATTTTACTTTGTTTCTGAGCGTGTGTCCGTGCTTGTTTTCAGTTATCTGTAGGCTGTCAGAAAAGTTTAAATCATTACAGTCTGTTGTTTTAGTAAATGTTAATTTTCAACACCTGTCTGCTATAAATACAAGCATTTAAATGCCATCAAACTGATGGCTTACAGCATTTGTATTTCTTCACAAGTGTAAAATCAGTGTTTAGCTAGTCTCCATCCGTATAAAATCTAATTAATATGAAATTCAATAAGTTAAAAATCTAAATACTCATAATGGTGGAAGTTGGCAAATTCCTGTGTTGCAACAGTCAAAACATGAAAATGACTGATTGATCGAGAAGGTGGGACTATTTTTTGTTCTGTGGCTCTGATTAGTTATCAGTTACCATCATGCAAGAGTTATGGAAGAGTATGCTCTAATAAAGACAAAGAGAGGAATTTAGATCGGGGCTTGCCAGAGTCTGTCTACACCTTTTAAACTGCCAGCAGGAACTCAAAATTTAACAGCACATGACATGGAAACAGGAATTTGTGGAGGTAAGTGTCTTAGATTACAGTGATGTACCACGGAGAAAGACTCACACACGTTTTCCTGAATTGCTTACTTGGTTATCTTTGTTAACAGGCTGTCTGTGTAGGTTCTCAGACAACTAGGTTGTGATAGTCTTAGGACCTTGAAAAAAAAAGATGGCAACTGGACTTCTTCAAGTTTCTCTTATCCAAGATGCTTCTTCAGTTCTAAAAGTACTGAAAGCTGCCAGTGATACCCTTCAGCCCCACAGTAGCACCTGCGGTATCAGTTTCAAAATCCTACTCTTCTTGAGTTATTGCATTCACAAGATTTTCAGAAAACGTGCTCTCTGACCTTGAGGTCGAGGTCACTGAAATTCAAACTCTTCGGAGATTTTTAAATGATGGTGTCAATTGGAAAATAATAGAGGATTTTCAGAACCTGACCTTTGGCCTTGAGGTCAAGGTCACCAAAGTTCAAACTCATTCAAGAGTTTTGGCAGATGCACCTAAATGGCGAGGTAGGATATATCACAGGGCAGGGACTGGAAACTCAGAAACTGAGAGGAAAGGGCATAATACCAAATGCCAAGATGAATAGAACAGAATATTGCTGAATTTGAAATGTTTTTGCTTCTGGCTTACTTGTTGTTTCCTGAACAGAGGCAGCAGAAGGCTACATGACTGGCAGGCGAGAATATGAGAGAGCTGGAGAGTAGGCAGACAGGTGGAAAACAGGTAAGTCATTTCCTTGGCTGGGAATAGGAGAAACAGATTGGTGTAGACTGACTCAGGTAAATGGATATCCAGGTAAACCGATTTTCAGATTGGGGTCCAAGCAGACAACTAGGAAGGAGAACAACACACGATACCATAGAATAAAAGCCAATGATTACCATGGTAACGACAAGAACAGCCTAGCAGAGACAGCTACACCGTCCAGCCTTTAAATACCAGGAACCAGGAGCCCATGCATAGGCCAGTACAGCAGAGCCAGCCCAATAATTCCACCTGAAGCTTGAAAGTAAAGAGTTAGAGGTGGAGAGAAAAAGGGGAAGAAGACCCAAACTCTGTGTTGCTGGGTCCATAACAGCATAAGAATTTATTTATAAGACTTTCCACTCATTTAAAAATGTTGTTCATTTCATTGGTATGTTATTTTAGCAGTGGCATTCCATCATGATAAGCAAGTCAAGCAAGGCAGTGCTTGACTTCTAAAAACAGACATAAATTAAAATATACGATGTTGTTGAAATGCCATGAAGCTGCTTGCGCGTTTGCATCTATCCTTTACATTACTGTCATCTTGCGGCTGCAGTCTGCTATTACCTCTGAAAGCTGCACTGATTTCCTGCTCGTAGGAAACTATAGCTGTCTCTGTTTTACAGACATGTCCTTATCCCGTTAACTACTGGACTGGAGCTGGGCAAACAGGTTTTTTTATGCGCATCTTTTACTTTAAACTGATGGGAGACCAGAGATCAGTTATAATCCTTGCTTTGTGTGGGAATCACACAACTACCTTGGCCAAGAAGTGTGATAGAGAGAAAATGAAGTTGTGCAGAAAAAGAAATGTGAGGGTAATGGGGAAAGTTTCTGCTTGCTTTTCCATAAAATTCACAACATGCCATTGCAATTTAGAACAAAAGACTACTTCCTTACATGAAGCTTATCAAAACTTGCCTTCACCTCTTCTCATAGCTTAAGTTACTTTCACTGGTTACATAGGCAGGTGGCTGTAAACAGTAAACACCATTAAGGACCTTTCATCGTCATGTTCCGAATAGTTTCCATGACATTTGTGTCATTCTTAATGTCAAAATGATACCTTGCACTCAGGGACCCAAGCGTGTAAAGGATCACTTGAGCTCCTGGTGATCTGTATGTGTGTAATTCACAAAGACATATTTCATTTAGTTTATACAGCTATGTTCCTTTTTCTATTTCTATTGATACTTCAGGCGTATGTTAAGAAGATCACAGTGTTGGCAGCTGACACCTGTCACTAACTGTATTTATACAGTCTATTTCCCCCCTGTGGAGTGAGAAGAAAAACGCCTGCAATAAAAAAATATTTGCAATTATCGCTTTCCAGCATCTCATATTGAAGATAAAATGAACTAACCTGTCAGGAGCTATTCTAATCAAAGGAGTTTCTTTTCTATTGAAAAAACACTAGCAGGGTATCGGACGTGTGAAGCTAGCTCCTTGCCCTTAGTTTTACAACAGTCCAGCACATATTGCTTATAAAAATAATTTTCTTTCGTTAAAAGAGAATTAAATGGCTGCTACATATAAAAAAAAAAACTTTGTGAGAGAAAATGGAGACCAGTGGCAGGTGCAAAGGCTCAACATGCGTCTTCTAATTTAATAGTGGAAGGAGCAGCTGTCCTGTTTTGCTCCGTACAGTTTAGCACCTGTGCAGTTGTGTATTCATATATGTGTGCGCGTGTTTGTGTGTCTTTTTGTTTTAACTCTATAATGTCACCACATTTTCCATTTTCTTCCATCCTTTATCACCCTCTCACCATTCCTTTAATGCATTTCACCCTTCCTGTCTCTCTCTCTCTATATATGTAGTCTGTATTTCCACCTATACTGTAGTATTTGTTGTAGTAATAGTAGTAGTACTATCAGTTTACCTTTCAGTGAGAGCTCATGAAAACAACACGAATGACGGATTTTGTTCGTGCTAGAATTTCCACCCTAGTGACTCCAACATTGCACACGGGTCAGGTTCGATACACACTGTGTGACAAATGTTCTAAATGACCTTGAAGGACAACAGGTCTCCAAGTAGAGGTGGTGTGTGCAGGTCCATGTGAACTTTGGAAATATGCTGGTTTATCTCAAGAGACCAAAAGTGGACGCACTAAGTTAGGAGGAAATTAACTCCTAACATTGGGAGATGCTAAAGCTCTGAGCCATGTGAAATCCTGGCCAACTAACACATAACACTTCTAACTACTACCGGCCTGAATGTTACTCTCCAGTGAAGAAGAAGGAAACTTGATTTGATGTCAGAGGGCTGCAGTGACTTCTGCAGAAAGGGAAGCAAACATACACAAACACACAAACAGCACCCTCCACCTATTAACAAGACAAATAATAACCATTTTATGCTGTCCTTGATTCTTTAAATATGCTGATAGCCTCCTGTAGCTTCATGCACTCTACATGGATGTCTTAGTAAATTATTATTATTTGTATAATTAAAAAAACATCTACTATACTATCAAAAAATTCTTTACTATTATCTGACAATGAGGAGTGGTGGAGAACGTTTTTAGAACCATTTCTTTAGCAAAAGAAGCAATAAAACACTACGAAAATATCCACTACATAGAAAACTATCATTGTCAAATTTGCATAAATTATCAAAAGTAAAAATAAATATTCTGCACAAAAATATTAAGCTCTATATGAAGCTCTTGAGGAGTGGAGATATAGAAATTACTTTTATTTTTATTGCACAGAAGGACAAGAGCGTGACAGTTATGTGCAAACAGCATCCAGACTCGAACACAACTTCAGCTCTTTGCAAGCACCTGCACAGACAGCATGCTAACACTAAGCTAAGCTAAGCTAAGCTAAGCTAAGCTAAGCTAAGCTAAGCTAAGCTAAGCTAAGCTAAGCTAAGCTAAGCTAAGCTAAGCGTGATTATAAAGCTGATGTGTGCCGACCCCAGCCCAGCAGACAGAGCCTGAATTTCAACAGGTAAAAAAGTGATGCTCGGTCAGGTTTACAGCTTCCGTTTCTACCTGTTCATGTTTCTAAGGTAGAATCATTGTGATGATTGCTTTGAAGTCTCTTTAGGCTGGTTTTCATGTTGGCTTTGTATTCATACTTGCACACTAAAATAAAGACCTTATGTCTATCTTAATTAGCACAGGGTTTTATGTTGGTGTGTGGAACTGTTGCCTCAGGTTTAGATTGTTAACTGGTAATGTGTGATTTAGTAGTTTTATGAGAGTTGTGTAACAAATTACTTTCTTAAATAAATAAAATAGTGTAATGCATTAGCAACAAGTAAAATGTTATACATTACTTTTTTGTGTAATGAACCCAAGATTTGTGGTCAGTAAGAAAACTTATCTATTGATAAATGACAGAAGCTTATCTCTTTTCTATTCCCAGCTGTTTCATAACTGAACAATGAAAGTAGTTTCAGCAGCAGCTTAATTCTCACACTAGTCTCCTGTCAGTCTCCCATCACAGACGGAAAGTTTATCCACAATGAACAAACAAAGATAACTAGAAAAGTATCTGGACCTCTCAGCTTGACAAGCTCTTGTCATTGTTTATGGGTCGTAAAATGAAGACATGCTACAGTTTCATACAGCATCCAAGGCAAGCAGTTTCCAGTAGCAATAGCCAGTTGTAGCCACAAGATGGCAGTAATGTGAAGGATGGTTGCAAACATGACATGCTTTATGGCAGAACAATGTTTGAGATTAAAGGAGAGGGATCACTTTAACTCTGGTACATTTCACCTAATGTCTATTTTTAGATTTGATTAGGCAAGCAAGTGAAGCGACTCCAAGTGTAGGATTGCACTGATCTTTGTAAATACATAGAGTTATCTGGGCAACTGGAGCCTGGAATGTCCTCTGGGAACCAGTTGTTATTGACAAAATGATGGGCAACAAGCGACCTCTTTGTGTTTGAACCCAACAAAGGATGTAGGTTCAACTCATGTCTCCTCCCTTGCGTAGTAATGTGAGTAAGTAAGTAATTCTTCGTCCAGTAAGACGAAGAACAAAATTATGTTTGAGCTAACTGTCCCAAGGAAGAAGTTAGTATAAGAAATGACTGACATACTCAGATCTTTGCTGTTGGTGCAGTGATGCTGGCTGAAGAACCATCACCTAACCTGTGGAAGCAGGATGCCACTGATGTTGGTACGTGAGGAGTAACTGGAACAAGCCAGAAAGACTTGGCTGACAAGTCAGAGAAAAGTAGCTTTTGGCTCTTACTGTGGAAAGAAGAGAAGTATTGGACGTAAAACCTAAGCTGAGATCTAGTTGCAGGAGACGACAGGGAGACTATTCTGCTCTGCCAACAGAAGAAGGAAAGAGTGAAATTTAGAATATTGAATGCGTCCGGCTGAAGACCCTACAGGTGACCTAGCAGTCATAGAAAAGGCGCAACAAGCAGAAATTCCCCAGCCGATTAACAACTTTGGCTAAATGGAAAAAGGAAAAAAACTGATGCAGTGCTTCATAGAACCAGATGTAAAAACTGAAGAAACATGTCTGTAATTTTATATATATTTCTGATATTTTAAGTTGTTTTTTAATATATCAGACATTTTAAAAAGATACTGCGTAAACAACAAAGTGCAAAGTCCCAGCAAGTTTCCAATCCAAATTAGCTGCTGACCACAGGCGGAGGTTCACCCTGCAGCCAGCACTGACCCCAACCTTTGCCCCAGGCCCCTCACATGTCCAGTGAGCTATCAGGCTCCCATTACTTGGTTGAATAATTTAGGGCTGACACTCCATCACTGATCTATTCACTTGACCTCTGAGGATACCAATCTTTGGGTGTCCACTGTGCATTTAAACTGGTGCATGCATTCGCTTTTTAAGGTCTGTTGGCTGGTTAATAAACCACTAATGGATCAATATAAAAGAGAAGCATTTTTGTCTACCTCTGTCAGAAGTCAAGACACTTGAGAAAGTTAGCGAAAGTTCTGAGACTGCATTATGTGCCAAACTTTCCCACAAAGCTCACTCTTGTCCTTCAAGTGACGGCACTTTAATAAGCCTGCTTTTAAATGAACTCCACAATAAGCCCAAATCCTCTTTCTGCTTTCCTGCTTTTGCTTTTACTTTACTGCTTGTATTTGACTAGCGTTATGTTGAGTCAGGTGGCGAATAGCCCCGTAGGTCCTGTGCTCTCCTGACATTAATTTGCATCTCATCAGCATGCTATCCCTCTCCTCTCCACAGACAATGCTTGAAAGAGTGCACCGATCGGGTCCTTCCATTCACCTTCACTTTCCCCCTTCTTTGCACCATTGTGCTTTGCTGTTTTGTTCACCGGTTTCTGGCACATTCTGGCAGGAAATATAATTTACATCTGACTCTGGTTTAAAAAAATGTTATTGAAATGTTGGGTTCAATTTTGAGCATCGAACTTTGCTTAGAAAAATGAAATCACTGTCCTTGCATGCAAATCTGCAAGCATGCACACACAGAATTTACACATGCAATATAACTTCAAATAACATAGTAATCTACACAGCAGTTCCATGCCTTGACTCTCTTTTTTGGTCACTTAAAATACTGTGAATATTTACAAACTGGGTTTCCCTGTTTATATTTTAATATCTAAATTGCTGCAGTGGTGTCAGTGCTGTAGATGAAAAAGAAGCAAAGGGGTGTGCGCTTCAAACAATCATGTGCAGTGTGTATTTCCAATGTACAACTTCTCTCTATAATTGTGCATTATGAGCTCGGGCTTGTGTGTGTGTTATCGTGTCTTTTTATAATTCTTTCACCTGTTTTAGAACTCGGATTTGTTGTGTACTCCTGTGTGTGTGAGAGACTGTGCGAGTGTGTATGTATTGTTGACACCCAGTCATGTTTGGCTCCCTCCTTTTAGGCCAGCGCAGGCTGTGACGAGACAAGGAAACTGGGATCCTGTTTCAAGCTGGATGAGGCTATAAGAGACCAGGGAGCACTCTGCACAGACAGACACACTGACAGGCACAAAGGAGAGGAAAAGAACCAAGTTCAAAGAGAAAGAAGATCTAAGGACAGTTTCAGATAGTTTGGTAGAAGGTATCTAAAAAGTATTGAGAGCATTGCTGGGTGATTACAGGACAGATATGCATCACTCATTGAGGGTGGAGTAACCGTCATCTCCAAACGAAGGTGCAGCATCGAGAAAGATTTGGAAACCTTAAGTGCGCTCTTTTCACCTTGATCCCGGAGCTTTGCTCTTGAGGGGAGGGGGCCACGCTCTGGGGCCATGCTAGCTGCCCGAAGCAGCGGAGGGGGCGTTGGAGGGCCCGGCGGGCACCAGCCTCCCCACGTGCACCGAAAACACTCAGTGGCCTCTCTCAGTGGGCTAAAAGCCCAGCGCAGCAACTCCCAGGATGCCAAGCGCAATTCCTCCTCCGGGAAACAGGTGGCACAGCATAGAAACAAGGCAGCCATAATCAGAGAGATGGAGACCAACTGGTACCTGAAAATGTTTGGCCTGGGCAAAGACGAGACAGTTGCACAAAAGACTGGCATGCTGTACAGGTCAGTTAAACCCTGTCTAAGTGTGTGTGGGCATGCTTGTCAGTGAGTGATTGCAGATACTTGAGAGTGCGAACAGACTGATGGCCTAACATGTTACACAGAGCAGCTTGTTGATGAGCACAAATCATTTGTGAGGTGAATCATGCACTCACCTCACAAGTACTTTGGAACACACACACAGACCTGCAAACGGACACGAACACACGCGTCAAGTCTTTTTTATGATTATCTACACATCATTAACACTGTCATCGGTAAGTTTGTTTGTGCAACTGTCAGGAAATTCATAAAGTGCGTCCATGCACACTGATAGATTGTTCAAGTATTTCTGTGCTGGACCCTCAGGGCTATCTGATGACAAGCGGTTCCCCCTCCGTCCAACCGTTTCATTTGTGTGTCACAGCAGTCACGCTGGTCATTACGACCTCGGCTTAAAGTTGTGCCACCGGATCTGTCCTTAATGCTAATAGCAAGCATCTGTCTCGCTGAATTAGACGGTGTTGACATCTTCCACCACCATGGTGACAAAACATGGAGGCTGGAGGGAGTGTTTTCATTCTTTTCTGTGTGATTGACAGACAGGAAGCACCAATAGCGTTGATTCCTAATCCCAATTTTTTGACGTAGACTAGTGCAGCGATTGTCTTTTTTTTCTTCTTTTTTTCCCCTCACATATGGATATTTTTAGTATCGGGTTCCCCCAGTCCACTTGCAATGTCTCCCCCTCTCATCGCTCCACTGCTCTCTCTTGTTGCTAAATGCCTAATCCATCTGTGTCCCATTCCAATCATTCAAGCCTAAAGCTCCACATTTATCAGTCTGCAGTCCTGCCTCTTCCTTTCCCTCCTTCTTCTTCCCTCTCTATATTCTCTGGCCTCTCTGCTGCTTTTGGCTTTGTTCCCTTTAATTTAGAAAAAACAAAGCAGAGCAGGGAAAAGAGACCAGAATGTTAAAGCAGCAAGGGACACGCTGTGATTAAATAAGGTTGAGGTCTCACAAATATTGATGGATTCATTTATGTTGCAGAGCAGCCATTCAGAAAGGATTGCTATAATCCAAATTTATTTGTTCAGGCTTCATAAAAATTAACTGGCGGAGGGTTAGAGAATCAAACTGTACACCCACACACACAAATGTGCACACACTGTGTGTGTGTGGCTCAGTTGTAAACTTACAAAGTAGATTATTTTCCCCAGTGTTGCACATTGTGTTTTGCCTACACTGGCTTATTGGAAAATTGGAAGCAGTATTTAGGAATAATGGTAAAAAGAACAAAAAGGCAGCTTGGAATAGTTTGCAAAAAAATATACTGTACTGCATTACCAATATGATGCATGTGCATCATATTGGTACTGTTACGCTGTCATCATAGCACCCCGGTGCAAATTCGCAGGAATAATGCACTCAGTGGATTGGTGCCTGTTTGTGATATTACCACAAAATATTTCTTTACCTTTTTTGTGTTGCTTTCAAATTGTTTCAGAAAATTGCACAAAGGCATATTATAACAAAGAATTAAGTAAAAACAAGCTCGACACATTAAGCATCAGAGAGCTGTTTTCAAATGTGGCTTCAAGTGGTATTAAACAGTCTTTCCGATGACATGCTTGGGGCTGCACACTTCACATGCTCTTTATTTACGGGCTCATAAAAGTATGATGAAAGCCTCTCGTGGTTTGATTGACAGCACTACAGCTGCGTGTGGAACGTGAGGACAGTGTGTGTGTGTGTGTGTGTGTGTGTGTGTGTGTGTGTGTGTGTGTGTGTGTGTGTGTGTGTGTGTGAGTGAGTGCATTTAATGGGCATGTTTCCAAAGTGGTGAGCTCAATGTGCCACCAATAAAACCAACACTGTGTGAATCACTGTAAGATTAGCACGACCTTCACACATGTGCACTTACCCTCTCTAACATAGACAAAAAAAAGCTTTATAATTGTTTCCGTTTAGAGAATCGGTACTGACCATTTGTCCGATCATTTGGACTCAACTGTTATGTTGTGGATTCTGTCTTCTACTTGAAAGAACAGATAACGGTTTCCTCTGACCTAGAAATGCATGAACCCCTCTACAAGTCTCCGCCTTGCCAGTCAGCCAACTCGTGCCTGACACACACACACACATCTGCCAGCACTGTGCTTTGAGCCGCTGACGTGATGCCAAACATCATGCGATGACTGGCTATCTGCTCTGCCTTAATTTAAATCAGAACAATTGATGCAGTTTTTAGCTCTCTGGTGATTCTTCTTGAAACTCGGGACAGACCATAACTAGAAATAATCTGCTTTGTAACCACTTCTTTATAAATTGCCTTTTCTACCCCCGTGCTAATGTATTCCTTTCTGTGCCACAAATTCATTAAATGCTCATTTATTTATTCTTTGACAAAACAGGGTATTTATACGATGTTTTCCCTAATTGCTTTTGTTCAGGTATTGAAAATTTAATTAACATTTTCTGCTTAGCCAAATTAATTATGCGGCTGAATTTTCATTTTCTTTTGCAGCCAGATAGTGAGAAATAACCTTGTAAACTTACTTTTCATCATTGTTTGCTTGCCGTTTATTGCAAAGATATTATGGATTACTTTAGTTTTTAAATAGAACATAGTGAGTATTTGTCAGGGACAAGCTTTGGAAAATTTAGCCTAGGTGTTACAATGTTCATGTCCAAATTGAGGCAACAGTATACTTAAACTCACCCGAAGTTTTATTAGGTACACCTGGCTTCTAACAGATTTGACCCCCTTTTGTCTCCAGAGCAGCATTAATTGTTGGTGGCACAGATTGAACAAGGTGCTGAAATCATTCCTCAGAGATTTTGGTCCATGTTGATGTGACAGCATCACACACTTGCTGCAAATTTGTCCCAAAGGTACTCTACTGGCTTAAGATCTGGTGCCCGTGGAGGCCATTTGACTACACTGAACCCATGTCATGTTCAAGAAACCGATTTTAAATGAGTTTTGTGTCATGGAGCGTTATTCTGCTGCAAGCAACAAAAGGATGGTCAGTAACAATACCCAGGTAGGCTTTGACATTTAAACGATGATTAGCTTGTACAAGGGGCCAAAGTGTGCCAAGAAAATACCCCACACATCAACAGCCTGAACTGCTGATACAAGGCAGGATGGATCCGTGCTTTCATGTTGTTGATGTGAATGTTGCAGCAGAAATTAAGAGTCCATTTTTGGTTAGCCTGTGTGAATTGTTTCCTGTCCTTAGGTACCCGGTGTGGTCTGCAGTTGTAGCCCATCTGCTTCAAAATTTGCAGAGATGCTCTTCTGCATACCTTGGTTGTAATAAGCGCGTATTTGACTTTCTGTTGTCTTCCTGTCAGCTTAAAGCAGTCTGAACATTCTCCTCTGACCTCTGTAGATACTGTTTTTCTTTGTGGTCTGCACAGAGTGACCTAGATTGATGAGTCAAATAATTTATTAGCACCGACTCTGTTAACGAAGTCTTTCCTTCTTTGACTTAAAACTACATAAACACGTCCCTGACGATAAATGCTTTTCATGGAAATGGACCATATAAAAAGCAGCACATAACTCCTGTGGGCTGGAGATGATCAGCAGAATTATTCACAAGCTACAATTAGTTTGTACTGTAGCTGTGTTTCCATTTACACTGGGCTGAATCAATATCTCATTAACCCCTGTTGCTTTTTCAGAGCGTACAGTAAGCCAGGGAGCAACAGTTCTAGGAATAAAACTCGACTGACCCGAATAATGACAGCCAACAGTATCGTTGCCCTCGTCTGACCGTGTATTGAGATTATATTTCCTGATACCTTCGGCAGCAGGTGTGACAAAGGTGCGGCAACACGATACTATTGTTGCAGAACAAAAACACATGTTCCTGTAGAGCTTGATGGATGAAACACGGGGATGGTGTCAAGATCGGCAGTTTGATTCACACAGCTGGGATTCTTTTGCACACATGCGGGCACGCTAAAGTATCCATCCCATAGTATGGAAACACTGTAATACTGAGATAAGTATTAAAAATATTTATCAGTCAGATAATATGTTCTCTTCTTGTTAGGTCACACCTCTTCAATAATTAAAAGAGCACATGAAAAGACAACGATTTCCAGGCCATCTTTGCCATGTATCGGTGTGTTGTTCTTATGTCATATGTGGCGAATGAAATAATTTTGTCTGCCTCACTCTTCTCAGCATTAATCTAGATATTCATTGATAATAACAATGGGAGTTAGTGGGGGAATTTAGGCCAGCACACTGGTGTTAAACAGGAGCAGGACAGTCCCTGAGGGCTGGAGACTGATCGCTGACATAATTATTGCTGCCATTGAGTCAGATGGCAAAGACGAAGCTTCTTTTTTTTTCTTCTCCTGCACGTAAACAACACAGAAATGTTGTTTTATTACACTGCAGATAATACGAGGTTACAGCATCCACACACATGACCGGTGTGTCTTTTTAAACGTCGTCCGCAAGCTGCTAAACTTGTTCCTAACATACCGTGGGCTCTCGGTAATATGCAATCTTTATATGGGGATTCGCTCACTGGAGGGAGGATATGTGGGGGTGGTGGGGACAAAATGAAAGAGACGACTAATTAATCTCAGGGAACAATGAGCTGGTTTTAAAATGAGAGTCGAAGCGTTTAAACTAAAGAGTTAAAAGAGAATAAATGAGGGAGGAGGAACTCGAACTGTGTCACAACAAGGACTGGGACAAAAAGGTTGTTTATGCCTAATTTTGCTGCTCATACATGCCCCCAAACTGTCCTCTCCCAGCCTCTCCGTCCTGGTGCCTCTTTTGCTTTTCTTCCGTCATTCACCCTCTGTTTTATTTTTCTTTTCTTCATCAGTGACTCACCTGCCTAAATGTTGAGCTCCTCAAAGGAGAATATGACTGTTGTGAACACCAGAGGCCAAGATAAAAATGTTAAAATATAAAACAGAACAGAAAAAAAATCCAAGTGAGACAGAGAGAAAAAGAGTGAAATTAATTGGAGCTTTTAATATGACAGAGAGCATCTGTTGTTCGAATGTATGTGCATCGAAGGTGTGTGCAATGCATAGTCTGGATGTGAATATTCCAGGTCCATAAATACACTGTAAACACACTCAGGCGTTGCATAAGCTCAGATGACTTCCAGCTGCCAGGCATGATCAGGTTTTCCACCCACCCTGCTGGACAACAAGCACAGCTGCCTCTTTACCAACCTCCATGTGTCATTTTTGCATTAATAGCCATAATTTCACGTCCTGCAGGTACTGAAGAGTAATCCTTGAGGTTATTACCCCCAAACCCCAAAAACAAACAAACAAAAACCCCCAAAACGAAATATCCCACGTTCAAACAAATTCTTTTATCACGTAGATTCTACAATTCCTGCATATAGCTTTTGGCTGTTGCCACTGGATGTCTGCAAGATGCAATGAGGAGCAGTCAGGCAGTATTTGCTCTATACTGACACATACACAGATGATGGAAGACTGAAATTCCATCATCTGTGTATGTGTCTACTTTTGGAAAGAGTGACAGTGTGTATCTTAACTCAAATTTCCTGATATGGAAGAGTGGCATTCCTCATGATTCCCACAATTCACTGGAGGACCAGACATGATGTCATTGAACGCTCCCATGAGAAGGCTAGAGGGGAGAGATTATATACTGTGTGTGTGTGTGTTTGTGCAGTCAAGAAGAAGGAAAGACGAGAAAACAGAGGCTTTTCCACTTTATTTTTTTGGTTTACCTAATTATGAAAACGCCGCCCTTCCACTGTGAACGACTGAATAACACGCCGTCGGCCGTGTGCAAGCGTCTGCTCGAGTATGTGCATCTGCGTGTTTATATTACGTGTTTGTTACGGGCAGAACTGCAGAGTACACATTGTTTAGAATAAGAAGGAGCAGAAAGAGAGGGCAGGGTAGGAAAAGAGAGGCAAAAAGATGAAAAAGAATGAATTTAAAGGTTGTTGAAAGTGAAAAAAGTGACTGCTTTAAAAGTGCAACGAGTGTGAGAGACGGGCTGACAAAAAGCAAATGGCAGGAGACGTGAATGCTGGAAGAGAGACGAGAGAGAAAATCAGGAGTAAGTGAAAGGGCTTGTGACGGAGGGAATACTGGGAGACAAAAGAGGGATGATGAGGAAAGGCAGGGTGGGAGAGAGGATAAGGGGGTGGGGGGTGGAGAGGAAAAAGGGGTAAAAGGAAGGAGAGAGTGAGAGAGAAACAGAGAGTGAGAGAGTGAGAGGGAGGGAGGGAGAAAAAAATGTCCCAGATTCCCATGCTATTTAATAGGGAGCAAAACCAAACTGAGCTTATAATGTAGACTGGCTGAGCAGGGGGCAAAGTGACAGCATCAGTGTGTGGGTGTGTGTTACGTGTGTGTGTGTGAGAGGAGAGGGACTGTGTGTTTGGCCCTCTGTTAATCTGTCTTCATGTGTGTATATGTGCAGACAACATATATGGCCTGGTGCATGGAGAAGTACATGTAAGGAAGTAACCTGTTTTCCCAGTGTGGACGAGCAGCCTGCAGACAGACTGGACTCCAGATTTCAGTTTGAAAAAAAGGCTCCTTTCAGGGCTGGATGTTTTGTTTTTGTTTTTAATAAGAGGAGGACTTGTGCAGCTTTATTTTGGAGGAATACTTCACACTAAGATTTAATCAGATGCTCTCACACACACGCTCCTCTGCTCCGTGTAGCTGTGCGTGGGTGAGGGGCCTACCTGGATTAATCTGAGCGCACATGATTGTGGGACATGCGAACAGCAAAAAGGAGTGATTGAAGGGGAGGATAAAGTGAAGAAGAAAGCTGGAAGATGTACTTGTACAAGGCAACGTGCCCGGAGATCCCCAACCCGAAACAGAAGGGGTCCAGGATTCAGGGTGGAGGCCAGGGTGGGGTCCAGGCTCAAGGCCTGGGACAGGGGAGGCTTGTCGGAAAGACCTCTATGGGGACGGGAACGCGACCCTACCTTCCTCTGATGCTGTGGACGGCAAACAAACCCAACGGTGTGGTGGAGCTCAAGCAGCTGGAGGAGTTCCTCAACTTCCACTCGCTGTCGCTGCACGACACGGTGAAGAGTCAGACAGGCATGGCCTACAGGTAACCTTACCTGTGTGTCTCTATGAGAGGAAGTCATGTTCGGTCATGTTGACAGACTTATCATTTCTCTTTAAAGAGTTAGTAATGGCTGAGGGGGTTGAAGAGAGTTTTTTATAGTTAGTGTTTGGTTGATTCTAACATCTGTGACATCTGAAGAGAAGCGTGGATAAAAATCAAACAGTTTTTCAAGCTTTGCCCCCACATGCTCTGTGTTTACATGATTCTAAGGTCATGCTTGCTTTGTAATGCCTACTGCATAATGGGAACTATTGATCTCTTTTGAAAGTCCCAAGCTAATTGATCATTAGCTCTGAGTGCTTTATAAATCATTTTAATCTGAGTCCTCTCTGTTTCTGATGGATGCATTCTTCAAGTAAGTAATACTAAGTATAATAAGCTATAGTATCAGCTGCATGCTGTATTGAGCTAGCCGGCACATACAGGACTAACTGTGGCAGAAAAAAATGGTTGAAAAAGTCACATGTCAACAAGCATCACCCCAAGCACATATGTTTGTAGTGCACACGTGCTTAGGTTCTTTTATTCCCTTTTTAATTATGTGAATCCAAGATCTATGAGTGTTTTCTTTAAATATGTACAAAATTCATGATCACAAATGCTTTACAGTGCTTTAAGAGTTGTCAGCACCCCTTGGATTTGATACGAGTGCATATCAATGTATCAGAGTGTGCACACAGCAGGTAGAAAATGAGCGTCATCATTCAAGTAGCTCCTGTTAAATGATTTTTTGTTGTGAAGGTAATCCGGTTCATGCTCCTTGTGCGCTGGTAGAAACTGCTGTCATGTGCTTGTTGTTTTTCTCCAAGTTCGTCATCTGTGACTAAGCGCCGTGTTGGTGAGTGGTTTGAGCGAGTGTGATCGGGACATTGTGGATCGCTGCTCAGCCCCCAGGCAAAAAAAAAGTAACACGTAGCTTCTTTGCCTGAATCGCCTGGTCGTCTCCGGAGAGGACGAGAGAGGGGGATGAGCTTGAGTAAAGCCTTCTCTGTTGTTTACCTCAGCTTGTTAGAGCTCATTAATCTTAATTTGTACCTGAATATGAATCTTTTTAATTGTTTAAATGTTTAAAAATGTTTCTTTTTCAATTAGAAACTTAAAAAAAACATCCAGTGTGAACTGAAAGTCCACACTGACAAAACGGAATAAAAAACCAACTTGGGAGTCAGAGGAAATAAAATATTCTTATTCAACAAAGTAAATCAATAAGACTGCATAGTGTGGTTTTAAAAAATTAGTGTCCATGTGTGTTTTATATTTGGAGACACTGCTGGCTTAGCATTTCCATGAACTATATTTCTGTCATTCGTTCCCTGGGGCTTCCTCATCAGTGTTTCTTTGCAAAATCCTGCCAACATATTTCACTGTATTACAGTCAGTGTAATAATAACACGGACTAAACTTATTCCGTTGTTGTGTTGGTTTAGAAGATCTGGCAGCTCAGAGCGTGACTTTTCCATCACCCCTCTGTGCCCACCAATGGAGAAAGGGGGTGTAGAGAGGAGTGTGATGGGAGTCTGTATCTCTGTTGGATCAACCTGGCTAAAGGAGCTCATATGGCCATTCGCTATTAGCATTTGCCTGGGGACATATTGGCATATGTGTGTTCGAGGGCCTGTGTGTGTGTGTTTAAAAGTTTGTGGCTGTTGCCATGGTAACCTAATAGAACAGCTGGCTGCCCACGACCTTTTCCAGGTCAGCGTGCTTGTCGGTGGTCAAGTTGAGCAGTCCGTTCACTCAGACACACACAAATAAGAAATTTGAAATTTTGTTAAGTAGAAAATATTTCCCTGCATTAGCATGCAAAACATTGAAACCTTTGAACTTAGTTTTAACCATAAAAGAGATAAAACCGGGCGTCAGTTTAGCTTATGGGGTGAGCAGGTGATCAAAGGTGGTGGTCCTGGGTTTGAGTCTGACCTGAGGCCCTTTGCTACGTCTGCTCTCTGTCCACTATCTACAACTGTGCTTTCTAATAAAGGCAATTTTTTTGTGGGGGGTCTTTTTGTGTGAAGAAAAAAATAAAACAAACCAAACCAGTCATGACTTCAACCTCCCAAAAACGGGTTACACACAAGATATTCATAAAAATGCTTTTATTAGCATATGAACACCCCAAAGGAAGAGATGCAATTCAGTCAAGTGCCCTTTGTGACCTTTAAATGTGTTTTCCCTTTAAAGTCCTGCCAGCTCTGTGGGGGTGAGCTGAGGGGAGTTGTGACTTGACAAAACATAAAGAGCATTTTCTAACCTTTTTGGCTCGTGTTCCCTTAAAACAATGAATCTGTTCTTATGATGCTTTAATATTTTATAAGAGGCTGGAAAATTGTGACCACAAGTTTAAACACTTAAAAGCAATTTCAAGGCCAGCTTTTTTGGTGCTGTGTCTAAATATTATATTTTATGACTCGAGTTTGTAAAATAGTTACATAAAGTATAGTGGCTTTTATGTATGGAAGATCCAAAGCTGGCGCAACCGAACTGTACACTTATCGCTTTATTAGGCACATCAGTTTAATCACATGGCAGCATATGCAACTTGAAGCATTTAGGCATCCAGACGTAGTCAAAATGACCTGCTGAAGTTCAAGTTGAGCCTCAGAATGGGGAAGAAAGGTGATTTTGAGCTTGGTGTGGTTGTTGGTGCCAGACAGGCTGATCTACAGGAATTTTCTTAAATAATCATCTTTAGGGTTAACAGAGAACTAGAAAAATTTGCATTTCCTGCGAAAATGCTGTGTGGATGCCTTAACGCTGAAGCTGCCTGCTGAAAAGCTGAAAAAGATGAAAAGTTGCAAAAAGTTGTATGGTGGTGAAAAAAAAACTTTGCCCTGAGCATGATTCGAACCTGGCCCTCCTGGGCTAAAGGCAGCTACTCATCTCACTGACCCAAACTCATTCTCAAATAGAAAAGGTGGAGAGACGGACATTTCTGCTGAAATGAGAAGAAGCTGCTGAGAATTGTGCTGATAAGAGGAGAAAAGGCTGAAAATTTTGCAGAAAAGAGGTGAATCAGCAGAATTTCTGCTGAAAAGAGGTAAAGAAGCAGAAAGTTGCGCTGAAAAGAGATGAATCAGCAGAATTACTGCTCAAAAGTGTATTTTCTGAAAACAGCTGAGATTTGTGCTGATAAGAGGTGAAAAGGCTGAAAATTTTGCAGAACAGGTGAATAAGCAGAATTTGGGCTGAAAAGAGGTGCAAACTCTGCTGAAAAGAGTTCAATCAGGAGAATTTCTGCTGAAAAGAGTTGTTCAGAACTCTTTTCAGAATTCTGCTGAAAATATGTTTTTGCTGAAAATAGTTGAAAAAGCTGGGATTTGTGCTGAAAAGTGGTGAAAAACTGAATATTTTGCTGAAAAGGGGTGAAAAAGCTGAAATTGAGTTAAAAAAGTTTAACTGTTAACTGAAAAAAATGTTGCCACAAGCGGGATTTGAACCCGGGCCTCCCAGTCTGAGAACGGCTGCTCATCTCACTGAGCTAAAACACAGCTCAGCCCGGCAAGCAGAAATAAGTGACAACATTGATAATGTGTTCTATTCATTTCAATGGGCAAAAATATTGCATAAAAAATTCAATATCTCAAAAAGTATAGAAGTTATGAGCACCAAAAGTCATAGCACACATTAGCAAAAAGAGCAGAATTTTTTAAAGTTTGAACGGTGAAAATCGGCTGAAAACTGAGGGAGTAGTTAATCGGCAAAGAACGGAGCAACTAGAAGAATAAAGATAAAGAATAAAGAGAAACAGGAAAACAATAGTGTGGATGCCTTGAGGCATCCACACAATTATCTGAAAGATCTGTCTCATAGCAAGAGGGCGTCCTTGTGCCTGTGAGGGCTCTCATTCGGTACAGCAGCTTCCTCTTTTTTATATAAAAAAAGGCATTTTTTTGTCTTCCCCGCCCCTACTTTGGAAAGCTATGACATCACAACAATGTGACTGGTCAACTGCAGTGTTGATCGTGGATCAGCATTATTGTGATGATGCTAATGGATGATTCTATGGATGGATGGACTGGATCCATATCATGAGAGCAGCAGTTCTCTGGGTGAAAGTGCCTGGTTAATGTCTTAGGTCAGAGGAGAATGCAGAGTGCATCAAGCTAATAGGAAGTCAACAGTAACTCAAAAAACCACTCATTACAACCGAGGTATCCAAAAGTAGCATCCCTCAGTCATGACGCAGATGGGCTCCAGCAGCAGAAGACCACAGCTTCTTCCACCCCTGAAGCAACGAACAGGAAACTGAGGCTACAGTTCACACAAGCTCAACAAAACTGGACAGCAGAAGATTGGATTGTGTTGTGGGCCTAAATCATCTCCAACTGATTTCTTGAACATCACAATGAGTTCACTGTACCAAAATATCCTCCACAGGCAAATCTCAATTCAACAGAGCACCTTTGGGATGTGGTGGAACAAGAAATTCACATCATGGATGTACAGCCAAGAAATCTGCAGCGACTGTGTGATGCTATCATGCCGGCATGGACCAAAATCTCAGAGGACTATTTCCAGCTCTTTATTGAATCAGTGCAATGAAGAATTGATTCAGTTCTGCAAGCAAAAAGGTCCAACCTGATATTAGCAAGGTGTATGGTGGGTTTAAACCAGGAACACACAGACACACAGGCATTCTTTCAAATGATCCAAAGTGCGCATATGGAAAGAGGAAGAAGAGGCAAATTCCATGTAGATATGAGCTCCACAGAGTGCCCTCACATGCCCTTTAGTTTATTATTCATGAGTGTGTGTGTCTGTTTGTGGGGCGTGGGTGAGTCCTTTCAGTTGTGCAAGAGCATCAGTGAGTGTTTGTTAGACAGCAAATTACCTCAGTGTGTGTGCATGTTCATTATATCGTTAATATGGGCCCTGACTATGTAGGTTATGGTGACAACATAATGTTCATTTAAGAACATATGCATTAACATTTTCTCTGAGCTAATGTTAACACTAGTCGAGGAGATACTGATGCACTGTGACACTGTAAGTAGCATTTTAGAGAAACGGTGATCGCTCTGTACCAGAATGTAGCCTCGGAAATGGATTTTGACATCAACCCAGTGCGTGTTAGTCCTGAACACTCCACTACAATGAATAAATATCAAGCTGAAAGCTACGTTTTGTCTTCAATCAGCCTCCAGAGTGACAAACAAAAAGCATGAATCAAGTACATCCCCTTTTAACCTAGATTCCAAAGTTATTACGCACGTAAATGCACTCCGCCGATGTTTGATTACTCACGCTGAATTAAAACAGACATCAATTCAATCAGCCAAGTGGGGAAAAAGATTAATCTAAAGGCCATGATATTATTGGATACAGCAGGGGAATGCTGGGTAAGGGCACAACAGTGAAGGGGAATTCAAACCTCCAGGGGGCAGAAGGTCACATTATGAAGCATATGCCATGTGCTCTTGGGTGTACTAATGTGTGTTTGTGAGTATGCGTGTGTGTGTACTTGTATTGCTCATGTTTTCACAGTCACATCATGGGGACCTAAAAAGGGGATGGAGACAAAAAGACCCTGTAATGATTGTACAGAAACTTGTTTCAAGGTTAAGACAAGGCTAAGTTTCTAGAAAATGATTGTAAGACAATGAAAATTCCCTTGAAGTGATAGAAACTGAACTGCCAGTGTGTGTGTGTGTTTGCGTGTGTTTTCAGACAGTCTGGATGTTTGTCAGTCCATCTGATTAAATGAGCTCTGCCTGCTGATCGACTGTGGTGTGAAGGTGACAGAGTTACATTGTCCCTGCAGTTGCTTCTCTCCTCCCCTGTCACTCACTTCCTTCTCTGTCCCTGCAGCCTTTGCTGATTTTGTTCTGTGCATAATTCATAGTCTGTGTGCATCAGCCATTTCTACTCAGCCTTTGCTGTTTTCAGAATGTGAAATTAAATCAGGAGCAGCAAATTCTCCACGTTGTAAAACACTGATACTAGAAATGACTTCTCTAGATTTATAGTGTTAGGAATGTATTCCGAGGTCTGTACCATGAAGTAAGATTTCAGCTTATTTGGATAACTATTGGTTTAACTCTGGGTTTTCTGTACTGCAAAGGTAGTTCACATCAGCAGGTATGAAGTAGCGGATACTCACCAGTCAGTAAAATCAGTGTTAATTCTGGCAGTCTGATAGTCTTATGACTAAAATTTCATTTTGCTTTAGTCATAATTTATGCATTAAATTCTTTCATAAGATTATACTAGACTCAGTCTGAAGTTGATTACAATATAAAGTGTAAAACGTTTGTTGTGTTTTTATTGGTCAGAGTTGCTCCACACACTTAAAAAAGCATCTTATTTTTCTTGATATCAAATGAGAAATGTGTCCTTAGCTCTAATCTACTCTTCCTCCCAAGCGTTGACATTTTCTTGCGTTTTCAGGAGAAACTGGAAGTATGAAAGACGTTTTTATATGAACTCTTTACTTGCTCTCAGACCAATAAAGACCACTGAGGTTGTAGCTGAAACAATGAAACCAAGACTGCCTTTTAAACTTTTATCTAATGAAATACTCGATATAATCCACCAGATTCTCCCGTGTCTTCGTGACGTTAATAACTCTGTTAACTTACACAGTTGGCATTTTTGCCAGCTTCTTTTCCAGCCTTCAAATAGACTAAACTTTATGGATAGAAATAAATCTTCCTCCAATCCTGCTGACCAAAGTGCTCAAAGCTCGCCCGCATTCATACAGGACTTTTAATACTGAACTCCTGCACAGTGCTTTTCTTCTCTCACACACTCACACAGCAGTCGTTGTTGCTTTCAGTCTGTGTTATGTGTTCAACATCCCCATAATTTTCCAATTTTATGGTTTTGTCTCCGCTGCACTTTTTTATGTTTCATGATTGGCCAGCACCACTTTTTTTTCCCTGTGAACCCGTGAACTGCTCATCCTGATTGCCAGTGTTAGAGTAATTGGTATGTAATGGAAAGACACCATGGGCATGTAAACTTGTGCTATAGTAGAAGGGTCTTAAGGTGGTATGAGCTTACAGAAGATACATAAAAGTAAAAGTTTGCAGTTCATTACAATTATAGTTGCTTCTAATTGCAGTAATGATCCCTCCCTTGCACCTGGTGACATTTTTCATGTATTAAAATGTATAAAAATAACAGATTATTAGCTGGAATTACACTATAGAGCACCACCACCTGCAACTCTTTGATAACAGATTCCTCAGGTTCTGCTACTGGTTTGTCAAATCAAAAAGGAACTCCAGTACTGTGTAATGTACTAGTCTTACTGCTTTTAACTAGAAATCACATTTTAACCATACAGCACATTATATACTTTACATCTATGGTCCATTTAGAATAACCAGTTAACCCAACAAGCATGTCTTTGGGTTGGTGGAGGAAGCCCATGCAGGCACAGAGATAACATGCAAACTTCAGAGAGGCAAACAACTGTCCAGGCCTTGAACCTCATGTATTAGCCTCTATTAGTAGTAAATCAATATTCAATATTACATAAAACAAACTATTAAAAAAGTGTCTTTGAATGGCAGAGATACAGAAATGTCTGGATGTACCACAGAGCCACGGCTCAGTGTGTGCGCTTGAAGCCATTTATGATTTTTAATTTGTTTGATCTGCTGCTCACCTCAACACAAAAAAAAGGACTGTCTGGGCAAAGAGTCACCAGAACTTTTTCTGTCATTTTACACATTTATTTCTTATCATTTAAGTTCAAAGAGTCATGCTGACAGATTTCTATCTTCGTCACAGCAGCTTTTACTTTGTAGAAAAACAGTTAAATATAGGACTTCTTTACACTGACAGGAAGGGGAGTTTCACTGGTCTGGACCACTTAAGATCAAAGTGGGCTGTATGTGGCCTGCCATGTATGGCCTGTCAGGGGTGTCAGTGAGTTTGACACCCCTGGTCTATGGCTTTTTGTCTGACTCAGGGACCACGGATTTGTTTTGTTTTTTATGGGTGTTTCCCTCGTTGCCGGGTTTCAAAAATGGCAGTTTTGATTTCTGTGAAGGAGTCCCCTTAATGACTCGTGACATCACTGACAGACTAATTGGTGACATGCGGTCTGTTGACGTCATGTTTTCGGATCAACTTGGTTTCCTTGGGAACCCGGCTGGTACCTGGTACCAGGTACTACCACCTAATGGAAGACCCTAAAAACCGAGTCGAGTTGAGCCAAGTAGGTAATCGTAGAAAAGGGTTATACATGTAATAGGGCTAATTTACAACTGTAATCCCTGCTCTAACAAACTGTCTGTGAAGCTGGATTTAAAGTTTGTTTTTAGAGTGTGCGAGTACAGAAAGCGATTTCAGTGCCAATGAGTTTTAAGTAACTAAGTTTCTTACCAAAGGATGACTGGTAAGAATCTGACATCTATCAGGATGCATCTGGAGGAAAAAATCTCCACAGATTTCCTTTATCTACATTTGGGCTTGGAATTTCTAAACCAAAGCATGAAATTAGGTTTTATAATTGTGGCATGTCTTCCTCGGAGGCTCCTGTTGTTTTTGGTCACACATCAGTCTATTTTCTCTATGGACGTGCTGGATGGACGTCAGTATTCCTGATCATGCTTCAGCTGTTATCCTGTAATCTGGTTGCGTGTGTTTGGGAAAAGAGAGACTGAACCCTGAGATAACTTAAATTACACTTCAATATTTCACACAGATGGTGCTGATTGCATCTTACGTACATCTACCAACTAATGTAAGTCTAATAGCAACAACCAACCAACCCGGTGACGTCACTTTCTGTGCTCTCACAAGGTGGCGCTACACATTCTCCAAAAACCTCCATCCATCCATCCATCCATCCATCCATCCATCCATTCGCTTCCGCTTATCCTTTTCAGGGTCGCGGGGGGCGCTGGAGCCTATCTCAGCTGTCATAGGGCGAGAGGCGGGGTACACCCTGGACAGGTCGCCAGTCTGTCACAGGGCTAACACACAGGGACAGACAACCAAAAACCTCTAAAGACTTATTTCTTGAATCCAGCTTTACACCAGTTGACAATTTTGCAGAGTAGTGCTGCATGGTGTAAATCAGCCCCAATACACGTAGTGTTTCGTGTCCACTTTAAATCGGGAATAAGAGATTTGAGCCCTAAGCTGCAAACCCAACTTAGAAACTGTTTCTGTACTCCACATCACTTCAAAGAATGAGAAATATAAATAAATGTTAAATAATAAAATATAACAGCTGTGTTTAACTACCCAAAGAGCAGCAGTGACAATTTATTGACTAAAACCAGTCACAAGCCTCTGCTCTGTGGACCGGAGCCCTTCTGTTCCCCCACAGTGTTTATGCTCAAGCTTTTGCCTATGTAAGGAGAAACTGTTCAGGCACTGCACTCCATTTATTACTCACAGACACAAAGAGAAGGAAGAGCAAAGTATTGGGTGGGCGGAAATGGACGATGTTAAAAAAATACAAATGCTTTAAAAATGATCTTTAAGCAAGCACATTGATAATATTATATTATTTATAGCCTCTGCGGTGTGTCACGAAGTTTAGAGCCTAATCTGTTCTTCCTCACTTTGTGTTGTGTATGTATTTGTTTCTGTGTGTGCAACAGTGTGCGTGCGCGTTTGTCAGAGATGGGAAGCTGTAGTTTGTAACCAAGACGCACAGTTGCGCTCCTAACCAGTGAGTTACGGAGCGAGTAAATACACACACTCACAGAAACAGATACGCCACAGTCAGACACACAAACACTCAGATAAATGCGTCAATTGCTCATCCTTTATTCATCTTGGAAAACAAGTGAATATTTAACAGAAGAGCTGGTGTCCTCTTTAAATAGTTAATTGGTCAGCCGGTCACAGAAGTGGCGTGCGTGCGTGTGTGCGTGCGTGCAGTCATTTATCTAACTTTATAAATACCATACAAGTCTACAATTTGTGCATCACAGTCTACATTTCTGCACAACTAAATAAAAAAAAATGAAGAAGAATCTAAGGTGCCTGCATTAGTTTTAGCTTTAGAGTCTTTTCTATTATGAATGTAGAAGGTGTGTTAAACTGTGAAGAGCTTTACACACTTGGTATTACACCAGCCAAGATCCTGTGACACCTTTGGCTTAGAACCAGTCATGTAATAAATTACTTTGGACTTGGAGAAAGAGAGCGCCTCATTTTGTACTGTAATTACAAGATAGGGCGGTCTGTTTAATCAGGGATTTTATTGTACATCGTGTTCAGTTAGGTTACATGCTAAAGCTGCAGTATAGTTTTATTCAAGCACTTTATTCAAGTACAAATTCGAGGTAGTCTTATTATGAGTGTCATACCACTTCACTCTGCCAGTTTAATATGGCAACAGGAAGGATGCAGTACTTTATTTATTTTTTACAATTATCTCACAGCTTTAGTAATCTTAGTATTATTGCCTATTATATATATATATATATATAATATAACTATTATAGCATACAAAGCTATATTATAGGCTTTGACATGTATAGGTGAACTGGATCCTCAAGACGTCACACTCCAGGAAAGAAATTAAACAAAGTAACGCTCCTGCTGACTGCAAAAACTGATAACTGTTAGTCTTTGTTAAAGCTTTCATTGCAGGACTAAAGCTGAGATTTCTAGGAGAAGCTTTGTGAAATTATTTGATTAGTTTTAAAATCTAACCATTTGTTACTACCAGTGCTGGGATCGTTACTCAAGAAAAGCAATGTATTGCACAGTTCTCGTTACCTTTCTTAAAAGTAATGCAATTTGTTAGTTAATTCGTTACAATACTTGTTACATTACTTTCATTACATTACTTTGTAAAATGATCTGAAACGCATTGTTTCATGATTCTTATTAAACGTTAGGTTATGCTAATGAAGTCTGACGTGCAATCTTTCTTTTTAGAGTTTAAGTATGAACACAAAGCCAACAGCACAAAGCAATAATGAAAACCAGCCTCTGCAAAGCCAACACTCGTAAAGGACTGGATCACTTGACTGTAACCAAGTGCTTGTCTACAGGTATATACACTCATTAGGTATACCTTACTAGTATTAGGTTGGGCACTCTTTACCTTCAGAAATGCTTTAATTCTTCACGGCATAGATTCAACAAGGTGCTGAACTCATTCCTCAGAAATGTTGGTCCCTGCTGACATGACGGTATCACACAGATCTCCACATCTACCACATTCCAAAGGTGCTCTGTTGGATTGAGATCTGGTGACCGTGGAGGCCATTTGAGTACAGTGAACTCACTGTCATGTTGGAAAAACCAGTTTGAGATGCTTTGAACTTTGTGCCATGGTATGTTATCTTACTGGAAGCAGCCATAAGAAGATAGAAGGTAGACTGTGGTTACAAAGGGATGGACGTGCTCAGCAACAATACTCAGGTAAGGCTGTGGTCAATGCTCAGTTGTTACTAAGGGGCTCAAATTGTCCCAAGAAAACTGAAGCCTGAACTGTTGATGCAAGCCAAGATGGATCCATGCTTTCATGTTGTTTATGCTCAAATTCTGACCATACCATCTGAATTTTGTAGCAGAAATTGAGATTTATCAGGCCAGGTAACATTTTTCCAATCTATTGTTCAGTTTCGGTGAGCCTGTGTGAACTGTAGCCTCAATTTCCTGTTCTTATTTCCTGACTGGAGGGACACCTGGTGTGGTCTTCTGCTGTTGTAACCTGCTTCAAGCTTCGACATGTTGTACACTCAGAGATGCTCTTCTGCATTCCCTGGTTGTAATGAGTGGTTATTTCCAATTATTGTTGCCTTCCTATCAGCTTGAAGCAGTCTCAACATTCTCCTCTGACCTCTGACGTGAACAAGGCATTTCCATCCAGAGAATGGATATTTTTACTCTTTTAGATCATTCTCTGTAAAATTTAGAAATGGTTTTGTTGCAACATCCCAGCAGATCAACATATTTTTTGTTCTTCTAATATATGTGTGTAGGAGTGTGTATGCAGGAATGGATGAAAATCTGTTTGCTTCTGTGGTTGCATGTATATGTACGCTTATTTTTACCGGTTTTCATTCAAACTGTGACGCACCTTGTAGCTGTGTGTTTCAAAAAGTGCTATACGAATCAAGTTATTATTACTAAAAATAAACCCTTCTGTAAAGCCATATTTGCTCCAGTCTTGATTTACGTGTACTCACACAAATGGCCCCTGCCCACTCACACAGGTGTTTTAGCTCTGGCTGATTGCACATCTGCTTAGATTGAGCCTGAGAGTAATGAATTTTGATGCTGTCCTTAAATAAATGATAAAGTTAGTAGGTTTTTCTGCTCTGACAGGTGCAGAATAATTAGAAGGAAATGGAGAGTGCCCTCAATCAAGCACGCTCGCACAGTTACAAGAAGAGTTGTAATCACACAGTATGAGTGAAATCACCTGTGCAGATGTTCAGACAAGTTACATTTTGCTCATGAAGAGTGATTTGGTAGATGGTTAAATAGGTTTTTATTGTAAAAGCCCTTTTACTTAAACACAGATTAAAGTGTTAGGCGTAGCAGATACAAACTAAAGGAAGAGGAATAAAGATTATTACTCAGGAAGAATTGCTTGAAGCTTTTTTGCAGTCTTCTTGTTCTCACTTAGACACACTTGCTATTTTTAAAGTGACTTATTAATTCCCTTTGGCTTATCCTGTTCTATCAAATGCTTAAACAAAGACATAACCCTTAACTTACACCCAGCACAGAATCAGTTCTACTGTTACTCTGTTACACCGATTCATGATTAATCAATACGGGTCCAATAGTGGGGGCAACACTTTCACACACATCTCCGCTTCATTAGTCAGTTGAGTGAGCTAAAGTGTGTTCTTAACACGACTCTCATCAATAATTGACTCCACAGCTTGAAAAATCAGCTGGACTCTGAACACGTGCAGCTATGAGTTTTTTCTGGCTCCTCTTTACCTCGTGCTGTGTCTCAGCCACACACACAAACACACACGCACACCCTCTGATGTTCCACTTGTGTCAGCACTAGCCGACTGCGGAAACCAATAGGACATGAGTTTGTCCTATTGACTTGCTGTTTGGGAGAGTGGCAGACAGGACCTAACTCTGTCAGATCGGGCCAAACCCTCATCATGGATCAGTATGCTTGACTGACCTTTCTTTGAAACTCTCTTGGCTTTAAAAGGAATTTGCAACTTGGTATTAAATCCATGAAAGACAAACACAGACTTGCAGATCTGAGCACTGGTATGTTAAAAAGAAAAAGTCATGATGTTTTCACTGCAGTGTAGTAATTTGAACTTTTTCTTCTCCTTGCTACGGGCTTTGAACATTAGAAAAGCACGACTGTCTTGCTCCTTGATATTTGTCCATTATTGATGAGGGGAGTTAGGCGTCATTTAGGAGGGAGAGCTCTCCTTGGGTCTCACTAAGGTCACTGGAGGATAAAGCCACAGTGGAGCTTCATCTTACTCTCCCACACTGCTTTACGTCAAAGGAAGGGAAACCTGCCAAGTTTAACTTTGTGTCTCTTGGACGCACGCTCATCCTTTCCCTTTAAAATTATTAGCCGATCTTCAAGGTAAGTCTGTAGCCTTTGGCAAATCCGACCACAGCCAAAGTATCACAAGTTCTAAAGATAATCTTTGAGTTACGAGCACACATCTGTGTAATTCAGTTTTAAAAATCCCACTGGAGGTCGCTGATGGGTGTGTGTGTATATATACAGTGGCTTGCAAAAGTATTCGGCCCCCTTGAACTTTTCCACATTTTGTCACATTACAGCCACAAACATGAATCAGTTTTATTGGAATTCCACGTGAAAGACCAATACAAAGTGGTGTACACGTGAGAAGTGGAACGAAAATCATACATGATTCCAAACATTTTTTACAAATAAATAACTGCAAAGTGGGGTGTGCATAATTATTCAGCCCCCTGAGTCAATACTTTGTAGAACCACCTTTTGCTGCAATTACAGCTGCCAGTCTTTTAGGGTATGTCTCTACCAGCGTTGCACATCCAGAGACTGAAATCCTTTCCCATTCTTCTTTGCAAAACAGCTCCAGCTCAGTCAGATTAGATGGACAGCGTTCGTGAACAGCAGTTTTCAGATCTTGCCACAGATTCTCGATTGGATTTAGATCTGGACTTTGACTGGGCCATTCTAACACATGGATATGTTTTGTTTTAAACCATTCCATTGTTGTCCTGGCTTTATGTTTAGGGTCGTTGTCCTGCTGGAAGGTGAACCTCCGCCCCAGTCTCAAGTCTTTTGCAGACTCCAAGAGGTTTTCTTCCAAGATTGCCCTGTATTTGGCTCCATCCATCTTCCCATCAACTCTGACCAGCTTCCCTGTCCCTGCTGAAGAGAAGCACCCCCAGACCATGATGCTGCTACCACCATATTTGACAGTGGGGATGGTGTGTTCAGAGTGATGTGCAGTGTTAGTTTTCCGCCACACATAGCATTTTGCATTTTGGCCAAAAAGTTCCATTTTGGTCTCATCTGACCAGAGCACCTTCTTCCACATGTTTGCTGTGTCCCCCACATGGCTTGTGGCGAACTGCAAACGGGACTTCTTATGGTTTTCTGTTAACAATGGCTTTCTTCTTGCCACTCTTCCATAAAGGCCAACTTTGTGCAGTGCACAACTAATAGTTGTCCTATGGACAGATTCCCCCACCTGAGCTGTAGATCTCTGCAGCTCGTCCAGAGTCACCATGGGCCTCTTGGCTGCATTTCTGATCAGCGCTCTCCTTGTTCGGCCTGTGAGTTTAGGTGGATGGCCTTGTCTTGGTAGGTTTACAGTTGTGCCATACTCCTTCCATTTCTGAATGATCGCTTGAACAGTGCTCCGTGGGATGTTCAAGGCTTGGGAAATCTTTTTGTAGCCTAAGCCCGCTTTAAATTTCTCAATAACTTTATCCCTGACCTGTCTGGTGTGTTCTTTGGACTTCATGGTGTTGTTGCTCCCAATATTCTCTTAGACAACCTCAGAGGCCGTCACAGGGCAGTTGTGGAGCTGTTTTGCAAAGAAGAATGGGCAAGGATTTCAGTCTCTAGATGTGCAAAGCTGGTAGAGACATATCCTAAAAGACTGGCAGCTGTAATTGCAGCAAAAGGTGGTTCTACAAAGTATTGACTCAGGGGGCTGAATAATTACGCACACCCCACTTTTCAGTTATTTATTTGTAAAAAATGTTTGGAATCATGTATGATTTTCGTTCCACTTCTCACGTGTACACCACTTTGTATTAGTCTTTCACGTGGAATTCCAATAAAATTGATTCATGTTTGTGGCTGTAATGTGACAAAATGTGGAAAAGCTCAAGGGGGCCGAATACTTTTGCAAGCCACTGTATGTGTGTGTTTCTAGCAAGGCTGGGATGTGAAGCTGAACCACTTTCTCTTCAACCACTATTTTAAGATGAGTCTTTGAGATAAGAGCAGCAGTTAAATGCCTAATTTGTACCGATGGTGCAGTGCGCAGGAGGGGTAATGGCGTGGGTGTGAGATGAGCCCCTGGAGAGGGAAAGGAGCATGTTTAACAGTTAGATGTGGGTGTGTGAGTGAGGAGGTGTGGGTTAGAGAAAGAAGATCCGAAATGAGACACTTGGGACTCTGGTAAAGAGATCAAAAGAAAGGCATAAAGACGGTGTAGAGGAGTCCTGTTATTTAAGTGTTGGTTTCAAGTTTTAACACTAGGGGGAGCCATAGATCTGCTGTCCCTTTACCTTTGGATAGCAAAAGCATCAACCTCTACACTCTTTTCAGCTGATTGAGGACCAGTGATTGTCTCCAGTCACTTCATTTGCACTTGATCAATTTTAAGCACAGCAGGTCTGATTATTAAATTATCTGTGCATTGTGTCATATTTGTAAAACACAATGCTTCTGTCCTCTCTTTGCTTTTCTTCATTACAAGGTGAAAGGAAAAAAAAAACTGTGCACAGCTGATGATTGTAGATCAATGTAAGTAACAGTCCCTTGTTCCCAGTGATGTTACCAGAAATACTGTTTGCCATAAGAGAGGAAAAAGGGCCTGACTAAAGTGAAATGTTGCTTTAAGGGGTGCTGCAGTGCTCATGCAGAGGTGGAATCAGTTGGAGTGTCGCCTACTGAGGATTTCAGAGACCTTTCAAAACCACGGCTCAAGAGGGGTCAATGAAAAAAAAGAGAAAAGTAACCTGGCTCCTTCAGCAGAGAAGCAAATCCTTTTCTCCTCATATCGCTCACGCTCTCATCTTCCATCTTTTCACTTTGATTTCTTTCGGCTTGCTCTTACTTTATAATCAGTTTTATCTGCTTTCGTGACATTGCTAGTATTACTTGGGTTATAGACTTTAGAAGGTCACACTTTTTGTGCGGAAAAAATACTTGTACCACCACTAAGTGAGTATATAATGTCTGTTATTGTCTCTAAAAATACAATTAAGTAAGAAGAAGATTTCTCTTTAACTATATACATGTATTACACAAATATCTCACACACAAACAGAACAGTCAGGTTTACAGCTGCAGCGTTATCTTGGAAACTTTTTCAGCCGATAGCTCAGCTGACACCCTTCGACACATCCAGATGGCAAATTTCATACAGAGTTTCTGCGCACCTGCAAGCTGTTTTGCAACCCACCTCCTGAGAAAAGAGCTTCTGCTCCTTTCACCTCTAGCTTCACGTATATGCAGCTTGCGCCTCATGCTTTCCATGATAAAGCAGATCCGTAGAAATAAAATTAAACACAGAGCCTATCATCAGTCATCGCCCTCGTTCTCCTCGTTCTGCTGCTGGAGTGAATTCACTGCAAGCAGATAATGGTGCTAAAGAGATGGCACCAAGACTTAGCATAATTTGACACCATTTGGCAATCAGAGTACCTGCATACAGACACATTTGATCATATTTGTAACTCATATTACCTCAGTGGTCATGTAAAACAATCAAATATGGGTAGGAACGGTTAAAAAATATTGTATTTTTCAACAGGTTGAGTGATATAATATTCTTACTGGCTTCGTACTGCTTTGACTGCAATTATATTAATAAGAGTAGTTTTTTGGCAACTTCATCTGGGTTCTGTCTCCACTGCTGCCTGCTGTGTATCTATGTGTGTTTGACAGGGAGAAGCTGCAGCTCAATACATGGTTTAGAAAATTTAGTGTAGTTCTTTTTCCTCTTTGGCTCAGGTGCTGTGAAGAAAAACACTTAGCTTGCTGCGTCTAGTTCGTAATAGCGTGGAAAAGCTTAAACGAGCCACATCAAACAAGCTGTTCTGTCTAAACACACTCGTAAAACTATCACGCGGATGGAACTGCGGTAAATTCATTCATTGCACAGACAGAACTTTTTCACTGCCCAGCCATATATCTCCACTCAGCAGCACTAAGCTGATACAGTGGCGTAGGCAAAGTTTAGAATCACTTCCTTGGATCAGCACTTTTCTCATCTGTTCTCGGTGTGTCTCCCCAGATTGTAATACAGAGGAGTGGAGCTTGAACCTTTTCCAGACTCTGTGTGTGTGTGTAATGCTGATGTGTGTTCATGGGTACAGTGTGATAAGAAAAGGTAATACATTGCACTCCCTCAAGACCCATTAAGAGAGGAGAGGTAAGAGAACAGGGGACAAAAAGTGCACGCACACGTGCACGGATCCTGACAACTTTGCTGTAGCATTTATCACTGTTTCACCAACAGCTGGTAACCGCTGCAGCAAGAGACTCACAGTTCTCAACAATGTGTGAAAGTATCACACAATTAGCTTTATGAAGGCAGATACACAACTTTACAAGTTTACTGTTTTAGAGTGGCTTCACTGCAGCAATGCAGCACATCTCTGGTGACTGCAGTCTCCTGTTTTTAGCGTATCTTCTTCTTCTTTTGGCTCCTCCCTTTAGAAGTCGCCACAGCAGCCTCACCCTGTCCCCAACATCCTCCTCTGTCACATCAACCCTCCACATCTGCTCCATCCTGGCAGCTCCATCTTCAGAATCCTTTTTTCCAGCATATCTACCATCCATTCTCTGCACATGTCCACACAATCTTAGCCTTGCCTCTCTAACTTCATCTCTAATCTTGTCCGTCCTGCTCACTCCCAGTGAAAATCTGAATATCTTCAGCTCTCCCGCCTCCAACTCGGCCTCCTGTCTTTTTGTCAGTGCCACCGTATCCAAACCACACATCATAGCAGGTCTCACTACCATCATGTAACCCTATCCTTCTGTCACAAATCACCCCTGACACTCGTCTCCACCCACTCCACCCTGCCGGCACTCTCTTCTTCACCTCTCTTGTGCACCCAGGTATTTAAATTCACCCATCTTCACTCTTACACTGCTTTCCCTCTCCTGTGTTCAGTGTATAATTATATTGATTTTCACTCATCCTACTACACTGTTAGCTCACTTGCAGATTTTGTTTTTCAAAACTACAATAGGTTCAATATGGAGAAGAATTGAACATGATTTATTGAGATAGAGTAATAATAGTTAACGTGTTTGGCAGTTAAACTCTGGTGACCCATCATGACAGAACGAAATCCCAGTGGTGATAGGATTTAGGACAGGACCCCCCTGGGTCTTGATAGCGGTGAAGATGAAGACTAAGGCTTGGACGGAGTGCTGAGTGAGAGCGGGGTGGATGTAGGAGGTAGAGGAGCTCACCTACTAATTTCAGACTGGTGGTTCGCTCCAAATATCCATGAACAAGATACTCAACCCAAGGCTGCACCCATCGGGTTGTGAATGTTAGATTGAAAGCATTTAAACATAGAAAAAACATACATGTTGTAGAAAGGGCTTTGAGTGCTGAGGTAGAGTAGAAAAAGGCTTTATTTAGTAGCATTTACCATGAGACCCTGAAAGGGAGAATGACAGAGGGTGCAGATTTAAACGGTGCAGAGTGGCGGCTGATTGGCCCAGTGAAGGTGGGAAAGAAGATGATTGGACTAGATTACTGTAGAAGTATTGACAATGACAGCGTGGGCGGATGAGTGATTACAAATCTTCCTTACTGAACTTATGCATAAGCTTCAATACAAAACCGTCCTTGGATCACCTAGAACAATTTAAATGAACAGGGTCGTCCAATAATCAGAAGGTGAGTGATTTGACTCCTGGCTTACTCATTCAGTAAGTTGCAGTACTCTTGGGCAAGATACTGTAAACTATGAAATCTGCCCCTCATGTGTCCTCATGTGTGAAAAACAGCTGTAGGTTTAAAAAGAAATATAACTTGAGAAGCCCAATCACGGTCTGGTCTTATTTTAGAAGACTGGAGTTGCCAGCTTAGTTTGCAGGAGTACTCCAAATTGTTCTCAGATTGTTGCACTAATACAGGACATGTTCACTCTCACTTCCTTTAAGAATGATAGAAACTTGCATTTTCATGACTAGTATTGTGCGGCATTAGTGCATCTCAGTCAGTGAATTGATGTCTGTGTGGGTGCTGTGACACAATAACTGTGAATGGCTCAGTCTAGTTTTATTTTTTCTCATGTGAAGCAAACAAGTAGCTAACCAGAATGTTTTTGTCATTTCTGCTGTGTACCATGCATATCACTGTAACAATATGCAAAATTTCAGTAATCATATACAATATACAAGGAAACAAAAAGCAGCACCTGTAGAAAATCATTGTTCAATCCTTACTATTCCTTCAATTGTTAATTCAAAGCAACAGTAAATGTGTCATGTGCTGAAATTCGGGTTCTTGTCTAACTGTAAAGTCTCAATTCGATTATTATTTAAAGAGCTTCTGGCAGGTGCAAAAATATTGTCCTCTGAGACATTTACTAATATTGCCAACTTATTTTTCTGCCCTTTAATTACATAAATATTTCAAAGTTGTATTTAGTATTAAGTATTTAAAAGTTGTCTCTTCCTCATGAAACTGTTAAAAAATGTAACTGGAGCAGCACATCTAATTTATTTTATGACTATAATTTATTTCATTAAAAGTCCAAACTTCAACAGTAAATCAACTTTAAAGGCCAGTCCTCTATTTGAGGTACGCACTTAAAACATTGTGTTATTTTAGCGATTTAATGAAGCCACAATAAAGCACTAATCAGAAGAGCCAAGTGCTTTGGGATGAGGTGAAAGCTCTCCCTCGTATGGCCGCTTCACCTCCCCATTATCTTCAAGTGGTTTCATTTCAGCACCTCAACGATTATTAAAGCGGGGCAAGCGAGTGCATTTGCGGTTATCGTTATCTGAATCTCTCCTTCCAAAAAACTACTGAGGCCACTTTGCGAATTAGGCTCACTGACGCTGTAAATGTAAATATACACTGAAATTTAAATAAGGTCATTAGAAGGAATGGGAGCGAGATCCATCAAACCAGGCTATGGACACAGTTTTAATCAGGTAAAATAACTGATAATAGATTTTCACGCATGTAATGTCAGACACATAATGAAACGACTGTTTTTGATGTGATCTAATTAACAAACAGCTGCAAATGCAGTCCGTCTTCCACGCGGCGTTAGAGCACACATACATGATTGTGCATGCAAATGAAGGTATGCAAACACAAATGCAGACACCAGAGTCAGGGCAGTGCGGGGCGGTGAGTAAGCTATGTGAGGAATAATTTCCATACAGATGAGCTAAGCATTTTCTGCTTCACACCAGGTTTATATTTAAAGGTTGTTTATTGATTTAAATACTCCTCACTGTTGGGCTCCATGTTACAGTACTCAGAGCATGTACCTGTTCAGCTAAAGGTGCCAGTCTTTTTCCAGTGCAACTCCAGCATACACCAACTTTAATTTAGGGGCTGAAAGAACATCAAAACACAGAGCAATCAAGACTCTCGTTCTGTTTTATATGTTTTATTTTTATCCAACTGTTTTTTTCGGGTTCTTGCTTTCCTGATACCTGATCTTGTGTCCATCATAGGCATAATATTTGGTGTAATAGAGTGTGGAGAGTGGTGTCATCTTCTCTTCCTGTGGATGTAATCATTGCAGTTCAGAGCTGGGATGGAGAAAAGAAAACTTGCTGGAGTTTTTGCCCGAATTTGCTTGATAAGAGTAATTCTTACTTTTAAAGCATTAATTTATTTTCTCTGTTGCACCACTAAAAGACTCACTTCAGACGGATCAAAGCATCTCTAACGTGCTGTGTCATTGTAGTGCCATATTGTTTCATCTCCAAGGAAACCAGAGTGTATCCTGCATTCCTACAGATGCTTCCTGGTTGCCATCTGGCATCTTTATTCTTGCCTGGTGTTATTTTATTGCTGCTTTTTTCCCACACATATAACGCCTCCATACTGTTTCCATAGCAATGCTATTGCTGAGATGACGGTTATCTCTTGTTGTTACAGCTCTTGACTATCAAGTGTCCATATCTGGAGACTCTCTAGCAGTCAGGAACGCTGCTCCCTGCAACAAATAGCTAATTGTGGTGCAGGTGGTGTAGGCGTAGAGGCTTATTACGAAGTGCAAGTTGGAGGACAACCCTGTTACGTCACGCATGAAGGTACAAAACTTTTTACAAAAGAAAAGTTGTGCTTTGCAAGTTTGGTGCCTTTGCAAGTTCTTATTGTTCAGTTCTTAACTTGGTGAAATGAGAATTTTATTTCTGTGTTTCTTCACCAAGCTGTTAGACTGCAGCAGTAATAACTCTGGCTATGGGTTGTGCTGTAGGAAGGAAGCGTTAACACACACACATGCACACACAGCAGGATGGTACAAAAATTATACTGCTGTTGCAGTCCTGCAGAAGTACGAGAGCCCAGTGCCTTGCTCACAGGCACTTTATAATAAGCTCCTCTGCCATTTGCGCATACACAGTGTTTCCCTCCAGACAGCTCACGTTCCCATGGTGACCAACTTAGTGATTAGTATTAGCATAAAGGCATCCAATAAAGACATAAAGCTCAGATGGCAGAACACGTGAAATTCGACTGCACACATGCTGCAGCTTCCACTATAGCTACTATTTCTAAATTCCAGTGATCTTAGTTTTTATATTCACATCAATAACCTCAACAGTTCCAAAATTCCTGGCTCTGAGAACTTGGTCCAGGCATTTAAATCGAGCAGTTTAGAGTATTGAAATGCTCTATTTGCCAGATGATCCAAATCAGGGATGTCCAACTCACTTTACCGCATACAGCCCACTTTTATCTCCAGTGTGTCGAACCCTCAATACTCAGTGTAAATATGTTTAACACCACATTCAGTCCCATTTTATTATAAGAAAAAGAAATACATTTTTAATAGTACGTCTCAGTTTTTCTACAAGAAAAAGAAGAATTGCAGCTGCAGTAAATGAAAGAAAAGTGCAGTGTTTTTCCTGTTATTGTTTATCTAATAATTAATTACTTTGGTGTAGTGTGACTGGGAGGTCTTGATCTTTAGGGAGAAACTGTGAAAGCTACAGTAAAAAGTCAGACATCGATGCCCGCTGTCATTTTCTAAAGCTATCCAGGGGGCCAGATTGGATTCTGTGCCTGGCCGATTCTGGTCCCTGGGCCTTATGTTTACACACTCTCTCCCCGCCAGTACATCTCTATTGCTCAGTGTCTATAAGCCAGTCAGAGCTCTCACGTCTTCAGGTTCAGATCTTTTTACTGTTCTCAGAATTGGATCTGAGTGTGTTGATGGTGCTTTCAGTTACTGTGGTCCTGTTCTTTGGAACAAGCTGCCCACTGACCTGAGATCAGATACATACTGATCTGCGCATACATTTAAAAACAGACTCCAAACCTTTTATTACATTTTTTTTGTTTATTACAGCAATTATTTTATCTTCTGTGTTAAGCACATTGAGTTTCCATGTAATGAAATTTGCTATATAAATATAATTTCAGGTAAACTTTCCATTTGTAGAACAGAAGAGGAAAATATTGGTCTGACTTTAATCTCAAAACATCTTCTGTTTTCTATTTTTTGCTTTTATTGCCTTTTAAAAGCATTTTTGTCCTACTGAAGTCTTGGCTCTTGGCTACCAATGAAAATTAGGTTGTTGTCACAGATGCCATCAAATAATAGCCGATGGGATACAACCAGAGACCAGGCTGAATGGAGATAAGTTCACAGTTTTAGAGGTAAACTTATGGGGGCCAGATTAACAGAACAACTTAAATCTGTCTTGTTGAAAGTGTAGCTGTTGTGCTCAGTGATGTTAGCAGGTGCTACCATGCATTGGTATTTCAGTGCAGGGAGGCCAGAAGTTAGAGTCTTAGAGTTAAGTTGATCGATTTTCTTTACACCAGTTTATTTGTGATTGGGATTAGCTGTCAATATGTAATCTACAGTAATTTGAAGATAACAATATTTTTGATTTGACGGGCATGCCATTGCTTCCCAAGTTAGACAATCAGCTCTTTAACAAATCGCAGTGCACTCACACTAATTGCAGTAACTTTACTCTTGAGCTGGGCCTGCTGAAATGTTTAATTACAAAAAATCCATTAATTATAGCATGAAGAGTAATTATGTCTGAAGATGCATAGCACTGGATACCGAGTCCCCATGTTACAACATGTTCACCATTTTCAGCCCGTCTTTTATGAGAACATTTTTTTCATTAATAATCAAAACATATGAACTGACTGTCACTAATACAGAGAAGCTGGTGTGATGCATATAAGATCAGGAGAGTTTGACCCTTCTTGTTTTCACCCGCTATCTGACGTCTAAATAACTAGTTGTAATCGAATGCTCCCCCAAGAACAATGAGTCACTGAATGGATACTCTCAGGATTATGACCCAGTAATGACCTGTCTGTGTTGGTGTCTGGGTTTTTATATCAGCGGATGAGCCAGAGATAACAGAAAAAGGAGAAATTAATGCTTTTAAGTGTTCTATTAATATACTAATGTGTGTTTATTGTATTTTTTCAGTACATTTTGGATTCCTAAGAGAACCAAATACACACAAAAAATACAAGTAATACTCATATATACTGCCGCCTATTATCAGCTAATGTAATGAGTTTTTGATATGATATGGAAAGAGTGTAATTGTTTCTGCCTAAATACGAGGGTTCTGCTCTCGCAATACAAATTTTTCAAAGACGTATTGTTCTACTTTTTTCTTTTAAATTTAGCGTTAAATAGTAGAGCTTGCCACACTACTTAACTGGCACTTTGTCACATACAGTAGCCTCCTGTTGAAGAGTAGATGTGTTTTTATTTTCAGCAGTAATGTTTATGCTGTGAGTGGAGGTGGCAGCTGCAAAGGGTCTGGCTTCTTTTCACTGTGACACACCTCAGCGCTCGGGCACCGGAGAGTGGAACCTCTGCCTTTTATGCAAAGCTGAGTGGGGATGTTCTTTTCATTTGTCACGGCAGAGGAGCAAACTAGGCCCGTCCATCGACCTTTGCATTTGTAAAATACATTTTACCAGTTTTGCTTTTGTGATGTAGATTCTGATGATACAGAAAATGTAAGTAGCTTGCAGAGAAGGACTCTGAATGTGAGCGAAGAAAGCAGCTGTTGTGATTGGGATGGCTTTCATATCTTAATGCTTCATCTCTCGCACATAACATACACAAAAAGAAGGAGAAGTTTCATTTTATGATATTTGTGGTGGGCCGTACTGTAAAAAGGTTGAAATGCTTTAACATCTGTTCACAAAAACTGAACCCTTCAGGTAGTTAAATGCAATTATGCAGCTCAGTAGCTGCTCATTTGAAGCACATTACAGCCCATCTCAAACTCTGTGTGTGTCCCCACTCAATACATATGGGTGTACCAGTGTGAGGAGAGGGAGGAAGGGATGACTAATATTTTATTGAAGACCCAGCTCATATGTGTAGTATGATCCATGATGACGCGTGGATGATCTTAAGGTCGAGAGTCATCACTTTAATACTCTTATAGCCATAGCATCCTTCACTCACGATCTACTCTGGGGCAGTAAACATCGTGCTTTAATGTCACAGACGATACAGGAATAAATCCCCCCTGAGAAATATACGTTATTCAGCAGGTGTCAGCAACTTATTACCCAGGATGCTCTGCAAATGTATGTATATATACAACACGTGTACTTGGAATAAAATCACGTTCCATTCTCAGCGAAACATACGAGCGCTTACCAAGATTATTTGAAACCTCAATAACTATAATGCAGCAAAATGCTAATGCTTGCAGTATAGGTTTTCCCTAATCACATGTTAGCACGGTTTGCATAGTCGTATTCTGAAAATTGTGAAGAATAATTTGTGCATGATGGTAATATTTGCACAAGATATGAGAAAAAGCAGATATGGAGTATAACTTGTTTCAAATGTTTCCGAACCGATAGACTTCACTGTAAAAAAGTCTAATCGCCAAATAGATTGATTAATTAATTGCATCTTCTTGAACAAGCTATATTTAATATGAAGATACCACCAGCACACCTGGACCCCTTTAAAGTACAACAGTCTGCAAGGGGTGACACTCCGAAGGTTTAGCACTGTGGTGTGTTAAAAATAAGACATCACAAGAACCCTAAACCGCAGTATCACTCTTCTTCTTCTTCTTGTTTTTCTTTCGAACTATAACAAAGTTTGTTCTCCTCAAGTTTTGCTTAGCATGCAGTTCAGGAACAAAAATGAGGACACAAACGGATTCCCCCTCCAGCTGCCTCCATGGTTCAGTCCGTGGTGGGGACAGCTCGTCAGATTGGCAGGAAATGAGTAGCTTTTATTGTCACAAGGAGGACAAATGTCCCCGATGCTGTTGACTTACATTATCGCTCTCAGAGCAAAACTGCAAACAAGGTCATAATTATGCAGTATGTACGACACAAAGAGAACATGATGTGCTGTGGTTCATTAATTTTAACAGCTCTTTAACATTTTTTACTTGTTTCTGAGAAAGAAATTGATTTTGTCATATTAAGATTTTATACACAACATATTTAATGCACAACAAAGAATGAAATAAGCAAATCAAACATTTTCTGCTGACGCTGCGAGAAATTAAAAGTCAAGTCTGATTTTTGGACGTATAATTTGTTCGTAATCTATTATTAGAAATTATATGTGAGCGACTTTTAACCAAAAATCACATGAATAGATGCTCTAGGTAGAAAATACATCAGGCAGAATTGTTGGTTGTGACAGCGGTGTGTAATACTGCGCTTCAAAATACAAACATATGCTGCATCATATTAATGAATAATCCATTTTGCGCACAAGACACATTGGCAAAAACAACTTGGACATTTCTTAATGCCCTCATTAGCTGAGAGTCCTTAGCTGTATACATCTTCATTTACATTTTATAAAATCTAAAAATTTATAATTTTTTGAAAAGTAGAATTAACTTGTGCGGGTTAAAACGAGTCAGTGAATATAAAATTCCTCTAAATTGACCAATAATTTGAATTGATAGGAGTTAATTTGTAGTTTGGATTACTAACATCACCCATTACTAACACATCAGTCGTTGCCGAGCAAAACACTGAAATCCATCTTTAGCAAAGACAAAAAGTGCAGCGGTTTCTAAACCTTCAACTAACTCGGATGTATAATTTCTAAAGATTTGCGCTATTTTGAGAAATGACAGATTTCCAGAGTACAGACAATATAGCAGGGATGCTGTTCTCCACAGATACAACATAACCAAACTGTGAGATTGCCAGTGATTCCCACTTCTAATCTACATAAACACTCATTCGAAGCTTGAGGTATCTCATGAGGATTTCACTATGTAGTGTGTGGGCTTCTGCTGACAAAGCTTATGACCCAGCATAAATACAACATGCGTGCACCCACCCACCCACACACACACACACACACACACACACACACACACACACACACACACACAGGTGCCAAAGTAGGACACCGTCTTGCGCTCAGAGTTATGGATGTGTCATCACTTGCTGCTTATGGGGCAGCTGCAGGGAAAACAAAAACAAAGCAGAGACAATAAACAGAGAAAAAAAGGCTCAAAATGTGCAAACTAATTAATAGATCATAGAAACGGGGCCACATTTTAAGCTCACAAGATATTTTAGTCCACAGCCCTGATATTGTAATCTGGCAGTTCTTAAAATGTTGGACGGCCCTAAATATTTCACATAGATCAGTAATGTATGTGCCTTCATGGGACACAGCTGCAAAAACTCCTGTGGGCTGACTGCTAGAGCATTTTCAGTTTACCTTGACCCAAAGAGAGAGCCAGAAGTGATACGTCGTTTAACTACCCCTGAAGTTTTAAAATACCCGTCATTACTCACCATTAAATCAAACCCAGAGTGCTGTAATTGTAATTGATGTTCAAATACTGACAGTGTTGTTTGAGTGGATGTGTCCTAAAATGGTATGGACCCAAATCAGCATACTGTAAGTTTAGGCAGGTAACAAATTGATCAGTAAGCAATTCTGGTTTTGTTTAAAATAAGAACTGAGTCAGTAAAAATAAAGAGTAATAATAAAGCAAATATTTATTTGCTACTTAAAGATACTCACTCACTGCACACTTTGTTAGCTGTTGAACAGGTTAGCTACACCTGTACCTATTAACACAAAAAGACCCATTAACACAAATATCTATCAGCCAATCATATGGCAGGAATTCTTTGTATTTAGGGATGCAGGTCAAGATGACCAGCTGAAGTTCGAGTTGAGCACATGGATGGTGACGAAAGATGATTAAGTCAGATGTGCTGGTCTGAGCAGTTCAGAAACAGCTGATCCGCTGGGATTTTCCCACAAAACCATCTGTAGGGTTTACTGGGCAGCTCTCTGGGCAAAAATGTCTTCATGATGTCAGAGGTCAGAGGGGTTTGGCTAGAATGCTTTGAGCTGAACCTTGAAGCAGACACAGCAGTAGCAGGAGACCGCACCACAGGTGCAGCTCCTGCCAGCAAATAACACAAAACAAACTAGAGTTCAACAGAAGATTGGAAACACTCGATTTGTCCCAACTGAGCATCATTTAAACGCCACAGTCTGCCTGCGTATTTAACACACTGTTACGATTTACTGTTGTCAGTGTTTTGTTTTATGTTATGTTTAAGGATTTGTTCTCGTTTCCTGTTTTATTGTGAAGGTCTGCGTCTCATGTGAGTGTGTTCAGTTTTACCTCTGTCTCGTCTTGTTGATTATTCCCAGCTGTGTTCCCCACCTGTGTGCAATCTCCCTGTGTTTCCCTGTATGTATTTAAGTCGCGTCCTCTGTCTTTGTAGTTGGGGCTGGTCCGTGTGTGTATCCACCGTGTCTTGTCCGTGTGTTTCCCTGCTGCCCAACCGTCATCTGTTTTCTGCTCGCTGTCATTCGTGTTCAGGTTTGTGTTTCTGTTCAGGGTTAGTAGTTTAGTTTTCCCAGTATAGTTTAGTTCTCCGTTCACCATTTTGACCATCACTTTTGTTGTGTTTGCCAGCCATTTTTAGCCAACCTGGTTGTGCATTTTAAGATAAAGCCTCTTCTCATCCCACAAACTGGTATTCATCTTCTTTTATGTTGCGGCTATGAGCCGGGTCGTAACAACACGTATAACGAAAGCTGATATAATCTTAGAGTGGTTTCTCGAACATTACACAGCTGACCGTACTAAAACAGTCACCAGACCTCCACAGTTAATGGGAGGATAGAGAGATGTTGGAGGCCTAGAGGTATAAATTATGTACAGATAGCATCAAATGAGACTTGGCCTCCACTGCGAAACTTAATGTATTTTCTGATTTTTCTGCCAAGTGAACTGCCACATTGTTTGAGCTGGGTGTTTTATGACACAACGGGATTCAGGTTTCAGTATAAAATGTATGTACTTAAGATGTTGGGAAAGTTAAATCATCTGACAGAAGCTTCGGTGAAACAATGGGACAATTTTTGAACCTACATGTCTACCTGACTTAATGCAACAGATGTTAAAACCTCACTGTTTTTGTTTTGTTTTTCTTGTTCTTTTTTGTTTGTTTGCTTCTTGCTTTTGGTTGTGTTTTTGTATTTGTTGTCATAAAATGCAAAATCTAATAAATACTTAAAATTTGAAATGTATGTACTGTATGTACTTGTAAAAACACATACAGAGTTTTCTCTCTGTATACTGTGTGATTCAAAGTCCAGTCAGTCCAACTTTGTTGCACACTTTAAATAATCTTCCTTTCCACTCAGCACTTTTCTCCTCATTAGATGAGCTCCTGCTCCATGTGTGCAGTGGGTTGGGGATCTGTGGCTCTCTTGAGGAGCAAGGCAGTATTGATCCAGAATGAGCTGCTTTTCAATAAAGTGGAAGATTGATCCAAAGCTCCATATATCTTCTCAGTCAAGGGAGAGATATGAGAGTGGTGAGATGATGTGACGTTTTTTTTTTCTTGAGTTAGGAATCAGAAATCCTGACATTTACAAAAAAAAACCCCATAATATATATGTGTGTGTGTGTGTGTGTGTGTGTGTGTGTGTGTATATATATATATATATATATATAAATAAAAACACCCAGCACGCCCCAGCGGGCGGTTTATCCTTCAAACTCGGGTCCTCTACCAGAGGCCTGGGAGCTTGAGGGTCCTGTGCAGTATCTTAGCTGTTCCCAGGACTGCGCTCTTCTGGACAGAGATCTCCGATGTTGTTCCCGGGATCTGCTGGAGCCACTCGCCTAGCTTGGGAGTCACCGCACCTGGTGCTCCGATTACCACGGGGACCACCGTTACCTTCACCCTCCACATCCTCTCGAGCTCTTCTCTGAGCCCTTGGTATTTCTCCAGCTTCTCGTGTTCCTTCTTTCTGATGTTGCTGTCATTCGGAACCGCTACATCGATCACTACAGCCGTCTTCTTCTGTTTGTCTACCACCACTATGTCCGGTTGGTTAGCCACCACCATTTTGTCCGTCTGTATCTGGAAGTCCCACAGGATCTTAGCCCGGTCATTCTCCATCACCCTTGGGGGCATCTCCCATTTTGACCTCGGGACTTCCAGGTTATACTCGGCACAGATGTTCCTGTACACTATGCCGGCCACTTGGTTATGGCGTTCCATGTATGCCTTGCCTGCTAGCATCTTGCACCCTGCTGTTATGTGCTGGATTGTCTCAGGGGCATCTTTACACAGCCTGCACCTGGGGTCTTGCCTGGTGTGATAGACCCCAGCCTCTATGGATCTTGTACTCAGAGCTTGTTCTTGTGCTGCCATGATTAGTGCCTCTGTGCTGTCTTTCAGTCCAGCTTTGTCCAGCCACTGGTAGGATTTCTGGATATCAGCCACCTCCTCTATCTGCCGGTGGTACATACCGTGCAGGGGCCTGTCCTTCCATGATGGTTCCTCGTCTCCCTCCTCTTTCTTGGGTTTCTGCTGCTTGAGGTATTCACTGAGCACTCGGTCAGTTGGGGCCATCTTCCCAATGTATTCTTGGATGTTTCTTGTCTCATCCTGGACTGTGGTGCTGACACTCACCAGTCCCTGGCCTCCTTCCTTCCGCTTAGCGTACAGCCTCAGGGTGCTGTACTTGGGGTGAAACCCTCCATGCATGGTCAGGAGCTTTCTTGTCTTTATGTCAGTGGCTTCTATCTCCTCCTTTGGCCAACTTATTATACCAGCTGGGTACCTGATCACGGGCAGGGCGTAGGTGTTGATGGCCCGGATCTTGTTCTTACCATTCAGCTGACTCCTCAGGACTTGCCTGACCCTCTGCATGTACTTGGTGGTTGCAGCTTTTCTAGCGGCCTCTTCATGGTTCCCATTCGCCTGCGGGATCCCCAGGTACTTGTAACTGTCCTCTATGTCTGCAATGTTGCCTTCTGGTAGTTCAATCCCCTCAGTTCTGACTACCTTCCCTCTCTTTGTTACCATCCGACTACACTTCTCCAGCCCGAATGACATTCCAATGTCATTGCTGAATAGCCTGGCGGTGTGGATCAGTGAATCGATGTCTCGTTCACTCTTGGCATACAGCTTGATGTCATCCATGTACAGGAGGTGGCTGACAACCGCTCCATTTCGTAGTCGGTATCCGTAGCCAGTCTTGTTAATGATCTCACTGAGGGGGTTCAGGCCTATGCAGAACAGCAGTGGGGACAGAGCATCTCCTTGGTAGATCCCGCACTTGATGGTGACTTGTGCTATGGGCTTGGAGTTGGCCTCTAGTGTTGTACGCCACATCCCCATTGGACATTGAGTTCCATATCCTCTCGCACTCAACGATCCTTCACCTATCGCACTTGGGGCTATGTACCCAATCTCGGGTGGGGGTGATGATATCTCCCCCCTGACCCCTGACTATGACACATACAGAAAACATATGTATATATATATATATATATATATATATATATATATATGTATATGTATATGTATATATGTGTATGTATATATGTGTATATATATGTATATATGTGTATATATATGTATATATGTGTATGTGTATGTATGTGTATGTGTGTGTGTGTGTGTGTGTATGTGTGTGTATGTGTATGTATGTGTATGTGTGTGTATGTGTATGTGTATGTATATATATGTATATGTATATATGTGTGTGTATGTGTGTGTATATATGTGTATATATGTGTATATATATGTGTATATATATGTATATGTGTATATATGTGTGTATATGTATATGTGTATATATGTGTGTATATGTATATATATATATGTATGTATATGTATATATATATATATGTTTTCTGTATGTGTCATAGTCAGATATCATCATTAACCTCTGCCAAAAGCTGTTTCCCTGGTTTCCTTAAACCACTTTACCTCAAACGGCTGTATTTTAAGCCCTATTTAGACGGGTCTAGTTTATCAGGAAGAGTTGCAGTGATGTTGTTATATTTGTCTTGTGTATAGACTCCATAGATCCATTAGTTTTTGATTCTACGAGCTATTTTTCCTGTGGATGATACCTGTCAGAAATGTTTCTGCAGTGCTAAAATATGCTACTGATCAAACTGCAACAGCAGCAGTAAGCATCAAATTGTGTGGAAGCTCTGAGTGCTTGGTTAAATATGTTGTCTGTATATGTCTGGACTAAAGCAGGTCGGTCTTGAAGTTGGCCCAATGCAACCATCTAACCAGTAGTTAAAACACTTGGACTTTTCAACCGCATCTTTCTGCATGTGGATGGTTGCTATACAATTTATGTGTGTTAAAATGCCCTTTTCATTTCAGAACTAACTCTTAGTTAGCTCTTGGAAACATTGCTCAGAGATTTTGGTGTGACATGATACCATCACACAGCTGCTGCAGATTTGTTTGGCTACACATGGATGATGTGAAACTCCTGATCCACCACATCCCAAAGGTGCTCTGTTGGCTGCTCTGGTGATTGTGAGGGCCATTTGAGTACAGTGAACTGGAGCCTCAGTTTTCTGTTCTCAAACAGGAGTGGCACCCGATGTGATCTTGTAGCTCATCAGCTTCAAGGTTCAGCTTTTTGTACATTCATAGATGCTATCTGCAAACCTTGGATGTAACAGGTGGTTATTTGAGTTACTGTTGCCTTCCTGTCAGCTTAAAGCAGCCTGCCAATTCTCCTCTGATCTCTGATATCAAGAAGGCATTTTCTCCCAGAGATCAGCTGCTCTCTGGATAGTTTTTCTTTTTCAGGCTATTATCTGTAAACCCCATAAATGGTTATGTGAGAAAATCCCAGCAGATCAGCAGTTCCTGAAGTACTGAGACCAGCCTGTGTGGCCCCAACAGCTGTCCCACGTTCAAAGCCCCTGAAATCACCTTTCTTCCTCATTCTGATGCTCAGTTTGAAATTCAGCAGCTCGTCTCGACCATGTTTCTGTGATTAAATGGATTGAGTTGCTGCCATTTGATTGGCTGATTAGATATTTGCGCTAACAAGCAGTTGAAGCTATTTAATGAAGTGGCCTGTGAGTGCTGTTACTTAAGGAAGAAATATGAATAATTTGCTTGGACAAACAAACCACATAAGCTAACAATGAATGAAAAACACTATTTATTTTTTGTTATGCTAAGTTAGTGCAAACTTGCATAAATGCTGCAGTGCTGATATTTACCCTGCATGTATGTGAATATGACCACGCACACACGCACGCACGCACACACACACACACACAGAGCCTGGAGCAAAATGCTCCATTTACCTCTGTTTGACACCCCTCATCGAATTACTGAAAAGCACACAACAATAACACCTTACAACACACACAAACACGCACACACGCACACACACACAGTCACACAATTGGATGTGCTGCGATCAAACACACAACGATTTATAAATTCTGTCTCTTCTCAGCTTTGTTTAGCCTCAGCCTGCTCCTTTGTGGTCATTTCTTTCTCCTGATTCCAGTTTCTCCACACCTCCCTCATTTCATTCATCCATCTTCTTCTCATTCTCTTTGATTTGTAGCTGCCTTTCGGTTGGATGCATCATGTGCTAGGGGATTTCGGAAAACTGTTACTTTATGTCAGCAAATACTGTATGATCCTGACTTGCACATTTGCTTACTGGAGATTTTTTTTTTTAATGTATGCTGCAACATCCATTTAATTTTCTAGTTACAAGCTTTATAAGCCAAAATTTCTCATTCATTCTGGTAAGTTTCAGTATGTGGCTTGGTGATAGGATATCTCACCCTTTAAGTGCCAGTTGTACCCAACACTGAAAGCCTTTGAGACAAATAAGTCCAGAAAAAAGAAAGGATGTAGTAAAAGACAAAAAAGAGGGGAAAAGAAAAAATGAAATGGCTCAGAGAGGATCGTGGGTAGAGTGTTAGAGAGGGAATAATAGCTTTGCTGTACTGACATTAAAGGTGCAGGAAGGAACCTTAGAAATGTGTGACAGGTGAGCAGCAGTGAGAGAGGGTGAGTGAGACAGGTAGAGTGGGAGCTAGAGAGAGAGAGCGCAACAGAGAGCGAGTGGGAGTGAGTGAGAGAGAGAGGCTGTGTGCTGCACCACATCTCTTTCAGTTCCCCTGAAGGTGCGCTTTTGGTAAATGTGGCTTCCCTGCTGAGAAAAACAACAAAAAAATAAAAATAAAGAGAAGCCGGAGGAGCTCAAAACGAGCAGAGCGTCCAAAAACTGAGAACAAACATCAGTTAACGAGGGAGTCGGAAGAGTGGGGGGAGAAAAGAGAGGGAGAAACTGGGGCACGGGCACATTAGTGACACGCATTATCAAAGGAGCACCGAGGAGAAGAAGTGAGGAGACGCGGGGGGGTGGGGGGTGCTGATGGCAAAAAAGTGCGATGGGGCACAGTGACAGCACCTGAGAGTGACTCCTCTGCTTTGTTTTGTCTGTCCTTGCTGCCCTGTCTCCTTATCCCTTTCCTGACCCTGTCCCCTCCTCCTCATCCTCCTCCCTCGCGCTCTCTCGCACATGCTATCGCTCGCTCTCTCTTCCCACAGTCAGACCGGGGAGAGCACAGCGCCTGGGTCGCATCTCCATCTCTCTGTTTCTCTTTCGCTCCTCTGCCATCCTGCTGCACCCTCTCCACCTCCACTTATTGTCATTCTGCAGCTGAAACCCAGTTAGGAAAAACAAAAAAAAGAAGATCCCCCGGCTCTGCATCAGAGGCAAGACACAGGAGAAGGAAAAACCAGCGGGGGAAATAGATTGGGGATCCCTCACAGAACTGAGGAGTCTTTGTTCTTCTCTAGCTTTTGATGACTGACCTGTTCTGCTGACTCTCCTCTGAAAGGAAATACTTAAAATGGGACACTTGATTTGAGCACAGAAGGAAAAAAAAGAGGAAAAGCTTTTCTTTCTTTCTTTTTTTTTCTTGCCGGTTTATCTTGCTTCACAGAACAAAGTGGTGCACATGGAGAGGGAGCATTTGCGAGAGAGCGACTGAAGACTGAAGTCCATTTACGAGGAAAATAAAAGCGCTTCGAGAGACGAGGAGAACCCGAACAGAGACTGAGCTGAAGAATCAAACAGAGGCTCCTTTCCCCTCCTCACTCCTTCTTGTCCCGTCTGTAGTTTTCCTCTTCGCTCCCCTGACTGAAGCCCAGCCATGCAGGTGTCCATCGCCTGTACGGACCACAACCTGAAGAGGGGCAATGGGGACCACAGCAAGCAGAGCGCCACCAGCCCCAATGTGGTCAACCAGGCCAGGGCCAAGTTCCGTACCGTGGCCATCATTGCGCGAAGCTTCGGCTCCTTCACGCCACGCCACATCTCACTCAAGGAGTCGACGGGAAAACACACTGGCATGAAGTACAGGTGTGTTAGAGTATGTGTGAACAATGTGCAGTGCACTAAAGAGAGGGGCACCTTTAAAAAAAAAAGAAGCAATAATTAGTTTTCTTGTGTGTCCATCTCATTTACTGTATCCCAATATTTTTCTGTTATACTTACCTACAAAAATGCCCTTATATCAGTGGAGATGTGTCTATATTCTTTAATCAGTTTCAGTATTGACGTGACATTTGATCATGTCTTTTTAGCAAATGTTTTTTTTCTCCAAAATAGGGACCCAAAGTTTTCAGATAAAGACTCTTTAGATGCATCAGCTCTTATTTAAAAAACAACAACAACAAAAATGATTGTTATCTATATCTGTAGTGACTTTCTCTGCCTTTAATCTGAAGCACCTTCTGCCAAACCTGTGTTATATTTGCTGTGAGCTTGCGCTACACTTTTAAAAATTGTGATCTGCAGACTCCAGACTGATCAGTAAGTCGTGCAGAAGCTGCTCAGCCTGACGGGACTCGTAAATATAAACGCCGTCTACGTGCCGGGAGATTACCGACAGCTCCCGCGGGTTCATTGCCTGTTCTGTCCGTCGCTCTGACTGCCTCGCTTCTTACAGTTCATTTTCTTTATGTCTCACACATCGTCTCACACACATCTTTAAACCTCTCCGTCTTCCTCTCAAATGCTGAAATTCTCATGTCTCAGAAAGCCATGAATGGAAGCAGAGTCTTCTTGCTTCTGCCTCTCTCCCACACACCTAAACACTTTTCTGCCCCCCTCTTCTCTCGGCCTCTCTGTGGTGTGCAGAGACAGCTCTGCAGTGTGGGCAGAGCGTCTGAGTTGGATTTGACCTCAGCAGTATTGCTGCTCAGCTGACTTGTGTGTTTGACTCTCATCGCCCGGAGCTTCGAATCTTATGTAAAATATGGTGGCATCGCTTCATTTCCGAATCTCTGCGGATGATGGCGAAATCGAGCTGAAAAGCGCGTGTCAGAGGGTCTGAAATGACTGCTGGTTTCTCGGCGCGTAGCGATGAGACAGTGATGCACTGCGTTCTATTAAATAAAGCTGTTTTTATAAAAGCCAACACTGTGCCAAAGCAGAAACTCGATCTGGCAGCGATTTTGCTGCAGTTGGTAAGTGTGTGGCAGCTGAAGCCAAATCAAAAATCTGCAAATGTGGCTACTTTTCATGCTCTGATGGTGATGAAAATGGTAATCGATGGAGAAAAACATTTTTCCACTTCCAACTGTGAGCAAAAGTGCACGTTTTTTTTCTTCTTCTTTTATTTTTTTTCATGGAAAAAGTGTGAAGGTATTGAACCATTGTTAGCATGAGTGATTTTATTCAACTTCAGCAAACATCAGTTGACAGCTCAGAGTTACAGTTTACTGTGAGGGCGTCTGGATGCCTTGTTGATTAATTGTGACATGGGTGCGTTTGCTTTGCACATTTAAAGGTAACTGAAGTCTTCCTCACTCCTTTTTTATTGGCCAGAGCTGCAGAGAACACACAAACTGATTATCAACAAAACATAGTGGCTGTACTAAATATTCTCTAATGCTTAATGATGTTTGGAATAAGGATGTGATGATTTATCCTCTAGTCTATTAATTGTCATTCTTTATCCTGGATATGTTGGCTTGGAAAATTGTAACACTTTTCAGGCTAAGAGCTTCATTACATACTTACTGGAATATGAACTTGTCTAGACGCCGGGTTATGTAAGTGGGTTGTGATACTGCATCACCAGTAATTAGAGACAGGTGATACATCACCCTGTGATGAACACCTGTGACGCACCTGAAGTCAAATTTGCAGAGCTACACTTGGCAAGGAAACTGTGTTATTAACATGAAGAGCCAAAGGAGTCTAAAAACATTATCCTACTTAAACTTTACAGTCATGTTTCTCATAAACCACCACAGAGATCATGCCAGCGCTGTTTACCATAGTGCCGCGTCAGCGCTTTGATGATGTGAATTTAGACACTCACAGTAAGCTTTGGGAAGATCAGCGACTCACCTCACAGTGGGGGTCAAACGAGTATTGATTGAGCCGCCTTGAAAACAGACGTGGTTGGCAATAGTGCTGACATTACTGTGATGTCAGTAATTACAAGCACTGCAAATTAATTGCAGTCATTCCTTGCGTGGCCAGTATTGCTGTCCACATGACTGTTTGTAATAAGAAGATGAAACCGATACGACAGATGTGGAGATCTTGGCGCTAAATGACTGCAAAGAGGAGAAAATAAAGCCAAAAATGTTTGTTTTTTTATGGAATAAATGTATTTAAAATGAAGTAAACTAAAAAAGAAAATCCTAACTCAGTCCATCTCGCATGTTGAGGTTATGTGGAGAGCTTACTGTTGTGGGTTTACTGTTAACGTTCTTCTGCTGCTGATGTGGGAAGAAAACAAGCAACAAGCAGACAGTCGGCTACAGTGATGCCATGAGAGTAGTGTTGTGTGTGTGCCAGGATTTTACAGCTTTAGTCGTGCTTATGTCAGCACAAATATGCCCACAGTTCAGGCAGAGTGTGTCTGTGTATATATAATATATATAACAGCTTAACAATTTAGTTTTTCCAGTTCAACTTTAAATGGAGCTCTGTACACATCTGCACACACTCCCTTAAACATGGCTCCCTGTACAGGAGAGTGAACCATATGCCAGCACAGTCATCCTGTCAGTTTGTCTTCAAGCTTTCAGTTGACAGACGGTGGTGAAAAAATGACTTGTGACAATAGACGAGGACAGGCTAGAGTTTCTACTCACTGCTGTACAGAAACAATGAGCGGAAAGATAGAGAGAAAAGAAAAGGGGAGATAGATGGAAACCAAAAGAGACAGAGAGACGATACCAGCGCGAGTGCTAATCATTCCACGCAGCATTGTCTTCTCCTGACAGTAATGCTGATGGACAGTATGGGAGGAGATAGTCCCACACTGTCCATCTCTACCACTCTTTCCCATCTCTTTCTCTGCTTCTTTTCGTTTCAGGAAGTGAACCCAGGGTTGCGCACACCATCTGCTCTGGCACTGCAGTGTAGGTGAAAGCATGACAACAGGAGAGGTGTTTCATTCTCTGTGTGCATCTGTGCGTGTGTGTATGTGCTCCTCACGGCACAATAATACACACACACACTGCTGCCGCTGCAGGCTTTTAAGTGTTTATTCCCTTTAAATACAAAGTTATTTGGTTTATGCCTCGAACCACAAAATTTAATAGTCATAAATGTCTTTGTGAATTGTGGTGAAAAAAAAAAGTCAAAAACGATCAAACTAGCACAATGAGGCTTCTGTTTGTTTTGTAAAGCGCACCCACTGGGCATGTCCGCCTTTGTAAAAGATCGACGTAACCACTGTGATGTCAACTGTTTTGAAGCTGCTGCCTTTTGTGCTTATTTTGAAACTAAATACGATGATATTTGGATGAGAGGCTCGAGCTCGGGAGTGATCAGCTGATGCTAAACCAAGATGAGATGGGAAGGTAGTAATTTACTGTTAGAAGTAATTTACTGCAAAAAGCAAAATGTTTGACTTTTATTACAACAACCAAGGGAATGAGGGAAGTACACCAATAAATATGTCATTATTAGTCAAAGAGATCAAAACTTTTTTTGCCCCTACAAGACTGTAAACAGAATTATTTCTATTCTGTTGGGATTTATGTACTTTCATAGCTATCCTCAAGCTGGTATTTGGGGAACAGTTTTTGGCTCATTGTTTTTAAGGTTGAAGTTGAATCTTGGACAGGTGAAAATTTAGAGAGGGTTTGTAGTGATAGCAGTAATTTAAGTGTTGTCATATTCAGTTAGGACTTGTCCAGAACTGCTGAAGTGCATCAATATTTGCCTTATTAATTCATTAGCTGATGTAATATGTTGTTGTTGTGCTGTATGCAAGTCTGACTGAGTAGAAATCATTTGGATCATTTTTGAATAATTTCAGGTGAAGTAGAGGATGGTAGGTCTGGTTTGTGCATGTGTTGCGGCAGGACTTAAATACATGACAGGATGGGCAACAGGTGGAAACACAACTGGAACTGATACAGACTAACAGGACAGGGGAAGCAAAGCAGAACACAATGCACACAGGACGACAGACTATCACAATAAAACAGGAAGTATGTTAACCACAGGGAACAAGGATTACGACACATGGGCTTGACACAGGGACTGGGATGGAACAGACACAGGAACATGACTGACTTTGGAGACAGAAAAGGAACACTAAACATGGAGACAAGAGATAAACATAAAGACAAGGCTGACTAAATGTGGAATGTGGAACACAGGCATGGAAACAGAAACCTAACGATTAGATGACAAAATGAAGACCAGAAAACACAATATTACAGAAAGTAGAAACACAACTAAAAGAACCAGAACCGGGAATATAAAATAAACCAGAATCCAAAGAGTCTAAATACATAAACACAGAGTCACAGACCCAGGACCATGACAGAGATAAAGTAAATATGAAATAGTAGGAGAGATTTGTAACTTTTGATTTTTAAAAAAGAACTAAATGTATATGTGGTTGTGAAAAGAGAGCTTTTTTAAAAAACATATTGTGAAATGTCAGGCATAGCATTATGTCCACTGGCAGGTGAAGTGACTAACACTGATTAGCTCTTCTTCATGGCACCTGTTAGTGGGTGGGTGCAGGTGAACATTTCATCCTCAAAGTTGATGTGTTAAAAGCAGTGAAAATGGGTGAGTGTGAGTTTGACAAGGACCAAATTATGATGGTTAGACTGGGTCAATCTGCAGTGGTCAGTATCAAAAGTGGTCCAAGGAAGAAACAGAGGTGTATTAGCAACAGGGTTATAGGTAGCCAAGGTTCATTGATGCATGTGGTGAGCAAAGGCTGGCCCGTGTGCTCCAATCCAACAGACAACTGTAGCTCGCATGATTGATGCTGGTTCTGATTTAAACCATTCCTGAACCATTTTTATGCATTCTGGTTCCAGGAGTTCCCCAGGTAGGTGATGCACACTCACCCAGCTATCCTTGTAAAAGAAATGGTTCAGTCCTGATGCTCACATGCCCATTGTTGGTAATTCCACAGTGGACAGTGGTCAGCATGGGCACCCCAACAGGTCTGAGGCTATGCAGCTCCTTATCTGCTCTCTGACAACTTTAAGAGAACAGCAATGAGTTTGAGGTAATTTCCCAGATCTCAATCCAATCAGGCATCTGTGGGATGTGCTGACCAAACAAGTCTGATCCGTGGAGTCCCCACCTCACAACTTACAGGACTTAAAGGATCTGTAGCTAACATCTTGGTACCAGATCACAGCACACCTTCAGGAGTCTAGTGGAGTCCATGCCTTGATGGGTCAAAGTGTTATGCCTAATTAGTGTATGATAAGCAATCATATAAGATGAATTTGATATTAAAAAAAGAGGCAGGTTGATTTGGCCCGGCGCAGTGGCTAAAATTAATAATAATTAGCTGTGTAAGTTTATTAGTACAGGAAATTCTGTATTACAAGCACAGATCCAGCTTTAGCATCAGTACTAACACATACCCATTACAGCTTCAGCTCTAGCAGATTAACTTGTATTTGCCAATTGCCATGCAGCTCAGCCAAAGCTTTAATTTCCTATTACTGCATGCTAATGTTGATATTCAATCATCTTAGGATTCTAAATGTTTGTTTATATAAATCTCATTCTGTTTAGTATAGGTCGACTTTGTTTTACACCAACAGATGGAGGAAACTGTTTTAAAGGAGGGGGGTGGGGTTGTTGTGGGAACAGCGGGGGTGTCAGGTGTGACTGTGAGGTAATGGCAAATGGTTTACAGGACTCACGGGTCTAGTAGGAGGCTCCCTCAGCAGAATTTGGCTTAGGGCTCCAGGGAGGTGAGGACCAGCTTTGAGTTTTACTTTTGTCACAGTGCATGGCATCTGTTGGGCACCCTCCTGTTTCTTTGTACAGTCATTTCAGAGACATATGTGACTTTAAGTTGTGAAGCTACTGTGGGGCTACGGATTGGCTCAGAGGAGCATAGAGAGGCAAAGTCAACACTATCTGACAAATAAGCCTCCACTGCAGAAGCTGCTATTAGAAACATTCACGACTTTAACACCTTAAGTTGAACGGTCACATCACGAGCACGGAAGATCAGCACCTCACCCGAAGAGTTCTGATTTCATGAATTAATCTGCCTGTCTTTTGAAAAAACTTCTGCACTGCTGAGTCTTCTCTGCCCTGCTGTTATTGCAGAAATTCAGAATCTAAACAAGCTACCGCCTTTTGCTCAGAGAAGCTCTTCTGACGAGCGGCAGCGCGGCGGGAGGACAGAGATACTGAACAAACAACAGTGTTAGATTGTTTTCTTTTGGAAATGCCGCGCAGATCTAAATTTGTGACGTGATCAAAGCAACATGCTGTTGATAAAGGCTGAGTTCCAAGTTTTTCTTCCTTCTGACTGAGAGCCTGGAAGTTTTGGATTCACTTTGAATCTCTGTGACTTATCTGTCCTTAGGCCTCACGTTTTGAAGAGTATTCTGTATTCTCCTAAAAGAGCACGTGTAACAGAGGTGGGATCATGAAAAGCGAGGTAGTATTTACCTGAAGTGACTCTAGCTCTATGTGGTCTTTCAACAGCAGCTGTCCCTGCATTCTCAGGTCACTGAGTACACACAGGGAACAGGATGCCACTTTATACTGTGTTTTACCAAGCGTGCTACCACCTCAATGCACCAATCGCTCTCAGGATGTCGAAGGAGTTGCCCAGGCTTCATGTTAACACTGTGTCTCACCTTGTGCTGAACCAATGTGCACCCTGTGCTTTGACAGATGTATTTGAGGACACACACACACACACACACACACACACACACACACACACACACACACACACACACACACAGTCATGTGAAAAAGAGTTATCTCAGGACTCTTTGCAGTCCTGTGAAAACTGAGTACATCTTTACAGCCTCTACAGCAACTGCTAATATTTTATTAGCAGTGCTAATAAAATGCACTTGATTAACTGATCATCATCAAGTGTGAGCACCCCTATAAAAGCAGAAGTTTTGGCAGTTTGCTGGTCTAGAGCATTTAGGTGTGTGTTAACAGAGCTACGATTTCCCAGCAAATTCACTCCAAGGTCAGAGGAACTACAAATACTCTGTACATTGAAAAATCTACTTCCCTCTAAAACAGAAAAGGGTTGGACAACTTCTGGAACGAAGTCCTTCGGACGGATGAGACCAAGCTGGAGATCTTTAGCAGTAATGCACAGCACATGTTTGAGGATTGTTTTGCAACTACTACTGTATACAAATGTATTCTAGAGTCAAATGTGAGTGAGGCCCAGAATGCTTCATGCAACAAGCACAGCAGCAAATCTAAAACAGAATAACTAATCGCAGCATTGCAGCGGCCCAAAGTTCAAAGTTCAGACCTCAGCCTGACTGAAATGCTGTGCATACATGAATATCTCAGTCAACCTCAACTCTGTAAAGAAGTGTGGGACAAAATTCCTCCATGACAATGTGAGAATGATTAAGTCGTACAGAAAATAATTACTTCACCTTGTTACTGTTTATATTTGGTTCTTAGAGTTACTGAATCATGAGGTGTGCTTAGTTTTTCACATGACTGTATGAAAATCACAATACCAAATTTTCCTAGCTTACTGTTCATTGTATTTTTTATTTTGCCATGGATGTGTGGGTTTGAATGTCTAATGTGTACATGATGCAAGGAGTTTAATGGGTTACAGCCAATGCCAGGGATGAGTAACTGACACGCAGCAAACCAGTGGAGTGGAAACAGGAAATTCAGATAAACTGGCAAATATTCGTAACAAGAAAAACGACACGCTCACAGAAAGCTGCTTATTTATCAGTGTTTAAAAGTATGAAGAAAAGGGTCGACATTCACATTTATGTTGGTAGAAAGAAGAAGAGACTGTTCGTCTAAAAAACTGTCACTGGTTTAGATGTGATTGGGCCATATGTGGCAAAAAAAAAATCTGAAAAACTTGGCAGGAAAAAAAGCTAATTCCCGATGACCTTTCAACATGTGTTGCAATGAAAAAGACATGAAGGCTTTGTGAAAACTGGGCAAGCTTTTGCATGAGCTAATTCACACACTGCTAATTTGGCAGAAGAGGGTTGGTGTCAGCTCAGTTACTGTACATTGCCTGCTGAGAGCTTGCACAGTGTTGTGAAAGGCCGGATTAGCAACTTCTGTAAAAGGAAAAAAAAGAGTGTCCATGTGTTGTGGTGTTCTACGGAGGAGCTGTGAAACGAGAAGATGATAATGAATAAAGGAAGGAATTCTTTGCCTGCTGGTCCCGCTCCAAAACCACCAAACAACAAATACTCAACAGCCCTAACCAACGCATTATCTATGCTTGTTGCTATGGTAATCGTGTCCTCGACTCTACAGTGCCATCATTCAATTTGGAACACTTTAAAAGACATCCACACACACACACACACACACTCACTCCTGTTTAACATCATTTTAGAGGACATCACCATGACTAACGCTCATTTCCTGAGACTCACTCTAACCTGAAACACAGTCACAGCTGACTTTAACCAACACAGCCTGTAAACTGTCCGAACAGACTAGTTACTTGTCTCCAGAAGATTGCCAAGAAACCCGCAGATACACAACGAATACTTCAAGCTGAGGGTAAACGGAAAAAGGCAACTGAAGCCAGCGGAGGACTAACAGACATAACTGTGTTGGAAACATGGAGGGGGATATGATGTGATGCGATAAAAGCAGAATAAACAGCGAGCTCTATCGGGTTTCCATTCAAATATTGTGCAAAGTTTGAGCAAATTCCCCGAAACTGCCAAAACAATGCAGTTTAATGTCTGTTCTCATTTACAACCATTATGCAAATATCAGTAATAGCTGACTGAGATAAACAGCTGGTGGCACTAAATCTCCAGTCGGGTGCTATTAAGCAAAGGAAGAAGGATACAGCTTGAAAACTTGACATAGTTAAGGAAGCACAGTCAGACCTCCAATTATGGAGACGTGGGCTGCGTTTTGTGGTTGCTGTTTTTGTTGCTGCTCTTTGCGTTGTCCATATCAGTCAGTGTTATGCACATGCTGACAGCGCTCCTTAAAAGTATGTGGCTGGAAGCGCGCTCGGTGTCGTAATTACTTAAAAAGTTGCTGATGTAAGAGTAGGTGGTGAAGATGTTGTACTAATTGGTACTGATTTCAGCATAACTGGTGATCTAAGAGAAAACTGTGGTTCATAATTTATTATTTTTTTTGTTACATGTCTCCTAAAAAAGCTTAACAAGCCTCACAACTACTGTACTTTCATATTCCCCTAGATCACTGCTAAATGGCATAATTTAAATAATAAAATAAATCTCTTCTAAGGAGCCTTCATGGGGGTTTGACGGGTGGGTTTAAAGTCTTTTCAAAGGTAGCAAAAGCCTCTATTTAAATCACTCAAGTGATGCTGGGATGATTAGAGGAGCATAGAAAAGCAAAAAAGGAGGCAAAAATGAAAAAGAGAAGAAAGAGGTGTGTCAAATGTACAAATTATACAAGTAAATCCCTCTGGGTGCTTATCATATTGAACTGTGGGAGGAATAACAAAGTGTGATTGTCTGTGAACTGTTTCTCTGTCCTTGAGCGTCCTGTAAGGCGCTGATAGGAGCTAATATTAATTATAGCGACAGGTCCGCAGCTGAAACTGGCGCTGACTTCAAACCTTTTATCTCATATGTGACAAAAATTGATAAGAATAACAGCTCTCTGTGCGTAGCCGTGCAAAATATATCACACAGTCAGTGGCAGCTGACTTTGTCGTTCATTGTTGTTCTTTAATTAGATCCCAGTAGCATGCTAGATACTGAGCCCAGTCCCAGCTCGTCACCTTTCTGCATTTGGTCCAGGGCATTTGACAATTTGGCTTTTTTTCCTTTTCTTTTTTCTTTGTTTTTGTAAAAAAAAACAATGAAAAGTTGCGTTTTAACCCAAACCACCTAAACCTAACCATAGGTAGATTCTGTTGTTCTGTTAAATAGGAGTGTCTGTGCATCCAGTGCTGACACAGACAGACTAAAGGACGACTTTTGTATGTGTTTCATACTGCTGTGATAAAACAGCACTATTTGACACCTTTGGAGAGAGAACAAGATGTACCAGAGTTGAGAATAGCATGGTCAACTTTTACCCCCATAAAGATGACATTTGGAGACATCTTTTGTAGATTTAATGAAAAGTTTTGACACCTTGGTATATATCGATAAAGATCTTTTGACTATTATTAGAATATTTTCCAGATGTTTTTAAAGGGAAGCTGCACAGGCAGATACCATTGTCACTAACATCTGATGGATACCCAGTCATTTTGTTCTGTAAGCAGCTCTGATACACGACAGAAACCACTCAGAAAAGGGATGTTCCCGGATGGTTTGTCAGTGTTTATGGTGTATTGTTTTGGTGTAAGTAAAGTAGCCCAGTATTGCAGACGTTTTTGGATTGCTAAGGTTCTTATTCTGTTTAGTGTCCAACTGTGTTTTGGCTCATGTAAGCAAAAAAAAAGACTTTATTCGCACTACCCGTGTTATTAGTGCTCATGGTTATCAGCGTGTTGATCCTCCAAGGATTCATTAGTCCCTCTAGAAGCTGGTAATTAATCCTTCATCCCAGAAACAGGCTTCTTAGCAATTACCACAAACAAGTTGTTCTCTTTCGAGTTGTTAAATCTGTTTTTGGTTTCTCAAGTTAAAATGCAACATTTAGCTAATTTTGATGTTTCTGCCATCCTAACAGCAGCAGGACGTTTGCTTGATTTCTTGAAGGTTCGTGCACCAAGTTCACATAAACCAGGAAGAGATACAGTTTTGTGCAAAAGTTTTGAGTCAGCCATTTTTTTTTTACATTTTGCTTCCAGGGAGTCTTTTGTAATCTTTTAAATTGGACTTAAGCAATAGTTCTCCAACTTTCTGAAGTCTGAAGACTTTCAGAGACTTTCCACTCTGGAGAAACTACTTACAGCTAGCATGCGTAAGAAAGTGTTAAGGAATAAAGGTGCTCATACTAAATATTGACTTTTTAGAATTGCTGCTTCTTTAAAAAAATAAGAAAAATCATACATGTAAGTTTGTGTGTGTTTCAATAAATCGCTGCACATATTTCCCATTTTCCCAGCAAAATATAAAGAAATGAAGACTAGCGTGAGATTTTTGAACAGTACTGCATAATGGATAAAAGGTTTGCCTGTTAAATATAAACCATGAATAATCAAAGGGTCATTGATTAATAATCAATTGAGTTATATGCTGGTGCTCTTCTTGACCCTCTTCTCCTCTTAATTATAGAAGATACAGGTGTGGATAGTGCTGTAAGTTTCAGAGGGGACACACACTGTCACTGTGTAAGCTGTAGTGGGATGTATGACAAAAAGCAAAAATTACTACGCTTCCTTTGACATTGTTTCAAACCACACAAGTTGAAAATTGTGCCAAAAAGCAGAACAAAGCTGCACAGCTCTCTCTCTCGCCTCCAGCTAAAAATCTCTGCGTCCTGACAGCCATGCCAGTGTTGAAACCACATGTCTATCAGCCAAAATGCTCTATGTGTGTGTGTGTATGTGTAACAGCTGATCCCCTCAGGATGCCTGTCTCTTTCACACTACATCTCCTGACAGCTCTTTGCTGCATTTTCCAGGATTAACTGTGATTGTGGCCCCGCTGGTCAGGAAACGTGAAGTTATATACATTTGTGCATGGCACCATTTGTCCCTGCTAGCAGCAGCCATAAATCAAACTGTGAATACTTCACCTTGATCTTTGTCAAATTGAGTGCATAATTCAGTATTTGAGAGATGAAAAACAGTATTTTATAAGGCAGCTTAAAAACGGGTTCTTAAAAAAATACTGTATATACAGCCTCTGTTGTTTGCGCTTTAACTTTCAACATGCATTTACTGTTTACCTGTTTAATGTGGACTTAAACAGGTAAACAGGTAAAGTTATTAGCCCATTTTATGGGATTATAGCTCAGATTTGCTCAAATTATGTTTCCAGATGTAAGAAGACAAAATGTGTGATTTAATAATAAATAGGATGGTGGAAATTGTGATCAACCCCAGTAAGAACTTAGACCACTCTGCCACCAGTTAACTTTTAAATAAGCTTGATCTTGTCTTATGACAAGACATATTTCAAGTATTCTCACAACAGCACACTTACAAAAATGCGAGCACTTAATTGCTCCCTAATGCAGCAGTAAGCTTTGCATTTTGATCCCGAATTGAACTTTTAAATCCCACTCATCCATCTGCAACAGCTTGAGACTACACTACCCTAACCTTTGTTCCACCTGCCATATTAAATATTAAATCAAAACATCTTTAATTTAAAGGGTTCAGGATGCTTTAAAACAACTGTAAATTGTTCATTCCTGTTGAGCATGAACCAGGATAGTATGCAGGGTGAGAAGCCTGCTGTCGAAGCCTCCTCCTGGCTGCATCACACTGTCCCCCTGATCTGTCTGCAAGAGTTATTGTGTCTTAAATAACAAGAAAAGAAAAGTGCAGCCATGTTTCATGAAATGGGAGGCGGTCATACTGAGACAATCTGTAATGTGCTTGGTTTTAGATATATTATGGTGTTAGCTTTGAAACAATTTACTTGACATGATGTGAGTACAGAGAGAATTTTTGTTAGTATTTAACTGCTAAAAGCATGTGGCAACCGCTTAAATAGCTGGTGTAAGCTTATAAGTGTGCTATTTCAAAGTAATTGTGCTTTTAACAGCTTTAGGGAGTGCAAGCAAAGCCGTATTTACTCTACAAAACATTTGTTACTTTTATTGCCTTAAACATAACAAGAATAGCTGGTATTTTTACTGCTGCTGGCTGTGAGTACAGCTAAGCCTGGCATTGCAATATGTTTCTATCATTGGTATGTGAGCTGAATTGCACCTTTATTTCACACAACAGTCAGAAGCAGTTCTTTGTGGGCTCTAGTAATTTCTCCAGCATGACTTCCCCTCTTTTTCTCTCTATTGCAAATCACAGATCCTGGGAAAATGTTAATGATTTAGAGCTTTGCGCTCAAATAAGTGTGGAAGTTTAAAAATCAAAGGCGATAAAAACCTCTGAGCACATCACTCTGCAACCAACTGCTGCCTGCCATGCTTTGATCTCTGGCGTATTGTAATGACAACATTAACATTCAGCTTTTTGAGAACAGTGTTGGCTTCTTTTTGTCTCCCGTACATCAGGTTCGACATTTTGCTGACATGACAATGGAACTGCGCCGAATTACCATCAGATCGTGATGCAGAGAGACGTAAAAACATGACTGAGAGCTCGAAAGTGAGAGAAGGTGTTAGACTGATTATTATTGAGCCTGAGCAAATCCTCAGCTTCAATGATGTCTCGCACATTACTATGTGTAAGCCCACCTGATTTTGCAGCGTGCGTCAGGGCGCTTGTTCTTTGGTGCCTGTATGAAATACTACACAAATGATAGATGGCTTCCTTTTTGAATTAGAGGTGGGGCACACTAATTTATTCGCAGTGTTTTCTTTGCAGATGTTCTTTTTATCCTGACTTCAGATGAGTTTCCTTTTCTCTTTTTGTGCCTTTCTGTTTTGATCTCCTTTCTCTCACTTTGTCTCTTCGTTTCACTTCCTGTACAGAGAACAGTGTCATTACTTATTACCATGCTGAATGGATGCTACTCAATTCTGCTGTAGCCTGTGAATGATGTCATGTTATCTGCATGGTGGACTCAAATTCACATGCCCAGTATGATATTAAGTCACTCGTGAAATGCAGACATGTTAACTTCAGCACACTTGTGCTTTACACATTTTGCTGATGACTGAGCAGGAAAGGCTCTCGGATCGTCTCTACGCACGAACACACTAACATACTTTTCTACATGGAGAAATCTCACTTTGATGTGTCGCTGTAGCCTAAAACATCTGCATGATTTTTGGTCATTTACAGATTAAATTTAACCCATTTATGTAGCCCTTTTTTCCAGTTTCAACAAAATCTTGCAGAACACATCTGAAGTGTTTTTGGGGAGACAATAATGTGACGGACCAGCTGTGGAAGTGACAGAAACTAAAACACATAAAGGACTGAACTGAGACTTAAAGGAATCAGAGGATTCATGTGTGTTGATTGTTGTGAGTGGAAAAAGATGCAAGCTAATGTGTTTTTAATTGCGTGATTCATATAATACTTTAGATACATGTTTAGCGTTAGCCGTTTGGTGTTAGCTTGTCACTTCTGCAGCTGTTCTGTCCCGTTGTTGTCTCCCCAAAAACACTTCCTTTGTGTTTCAGGGGATTTTGTTTTTGTTTTTTGGTGAGCTTTTGCAGCATTTTTTTTCTGTTTCTATTGTGTTTTATTCAACTTATGTTGTGTACATTTGACCTTTCAGAACCACCGTAGTAAATTGAATGTGGTCAGATTTTGGAGTATTATTCAGACAAAACAAACAATATGAATGGAGGTGAGAAAACCATGATGTGCATTTTTTAAAATTATTTTTCCTTTGGCAGTTTATAATACTTTATCAGTTGTTCAGTATTAAAAATTAATAATTACAGATTATTTATAATATAAACAAACTCTGTTCCTAGAACACTGTCTGTGAAACACAGAGTGAATTAATGTGTTTGACTTTAATTCAACAAATGCCCCACTTTAAAAAAGCACACTGCTGCCAAGGCAAAATCTCAGTTTTTCCAGTTTTAAAGAAGGTGATGTTGTTTTCTTGCCTGGTCATTGCTCCACCTCTTCACCAGATTTCATGGATTTCAGACAGAAAGGTGTTGCATAATCTTTTAACAGACAAACAAGCAGCACTGAAAGCATACCTCTAGCATGGCTTTGTGTTGGTGAAGGGAACAGTTCAGAACTAGAGTAAAAACTAGAGTAAAAACTAGATGGGCATGCAAGAGGTCAGCCCACCAAAGACTCCATATGAAAGATGGATGTAGCTTCAGGGTCTAAAAGATGAAGCCAATGTGGAAAGGCTATAAAACTACATTTTTATTTATTTATTTTTACTACAGCAGAGGATTCAAAAGAAGTCTAATGTTTAGATCTCTATTAAAAAACAACTCTTTGGGCTCTGTCATATATGACCTCAAACACTTTCCTAATAAGTTGTGGGCTTTGAACTCTTAATGAATACAACAGAATGTTCATTTTATAAATCATGGTTCCTATTAGAGTCAAAAAGAACGGTATGCTTTAGAGTGGGGCGAAAATGTGATCGGCAAGTCCCTGCAGCATAAGCGTGTAATGCGCGTACTGTGTCAACTCTCAGAACTCCAAGTTGGTAGTGGATTTGTATGTCACTGAGTGAAAGTGTTTTAGCCTCAAGGAAACCATGACATGGTGAAGAAACCCTTGTTGGCAAACACAGTGCTAAGATGCTTCTTGTAGTTGCACGTCTTGGGAAGGATTTTGTCCCACTCCTCTTTGCAGAAACTCTCTAAATCTTTTAGGTGGTGGTCAGATGATTTCATCTGACCACAGCACTTTCTCTCAAGCCTTTGTTCATTTAGATGTCCACTGGTAAACTGAAGACAGGTCTGTCCATGTGCCTTTTTGAGCAGGTGCTGGAGCAGGGTGCTGCGAGATTTCAATCCATTACAGTGTAGTGTGTTACCGATTGTGTTCTATGTGACTGTTCTCCCAGATGCCTACAGGTTATTGACATGCTCCTCCTGTGCAATTTTGGTTTGATATACCACCTTTCTCATGATCGTCCTTGCTCCATGCTTGCATGGAGCTCTAGACCGAGGGTGATTGATGGCCATTCTGTATGTCTTCCATTTCCGAATAATTGCACCAGCAATTTTCACCTTCTCACCATGCTTCTTCCTAAAGGACTCTTTCTAGCAGGTCTTGTCCTGATGCCATTTGGCAGCTCCTTGGTCTTACCCTACACACATAATGACTTGATATCAAGAAACTGTAATTGATTGATTGATTGGCTGTGTGCCCATGTGGAACACAGATTACAAGCTGTGTTAACCTTTAAAGAACATCCCGTTACTTTGCTTTGAGAAACTCTTTAGTTGCTTTTGCAGGAAGGTTTGGATTATTCTTCTTTTGCACTGTGAAGCTCATGCTGTCAGTCTGCACTTCAATCACATATTGATACTTTTATCTAAAAAATATTAAGGTGGTATACAGATGTAAAATCTTTATCTGACTGTATCTTGCAATTCAGCAGAGGCATAAACATTTGAGAGATTTGGGTTCAGTTCCCGGCAGCAGTGTTTACTGCTCAGCAAGCCAATCAATCCAGCTGTCAATGTTTGTGTAAGAGGAAGATTAAAAAGTGATCATGTCCTGATTATCACATTATCAAATCCTGCTGTCCATCCAGAAAAGAGAAAAGTGTGAACCTGCAATGTGTTTTGGATGAGGACTATTGTAGTCTACAAGCTGAAGCTTTGAAACTAGAAATAGTACAAGGAAATAATCAAGAAACAATAATGTCCTTTATGCATGCTGATGAATGAGTAAGAAATGTTACCGATCATATCTGCATATGTAGTGTTGGGGGAGATGAACTGTGTGTGTATGAGGGTGTGTGTGTGTGTTTCTATATGAAGGCCATATACAGTAATTGACTTCCGTCTCCATGGAGATGTGGATAACTGCAGGAACCTCTGTTGTGTGGGTTTGTCTAATGCATGCAAGATTTTTACTTGGTGGATGTTTTGTGGCTGTATTTGAAAGAGGCAACTGGTTTGTGCAAGCTGAGTTGCAGAGTGTGAATTCAATAATGCATATTGTGTGTGGATGCTGTATTGTGATTTCCAGCTGCAATAGCATAGATGGTATTGTTTTCACCTTAAAGAAAAATCTGGTCCTAATACTCAGAGGATTTGACCACATGATCGTATCACAAATTTAGTGATTGCAGCTTGAACAGATCTGGCACTAAGTGTAAATTTGAATTTCTGGGTTACTGGGTTAGCCTGAATCTCCCCATTACAACTGCACACACTGGAAACCGCATACATGTGAGAACACATGCACTGTGACAACAGCAAACATCCAGAATAATAACAGTGATTCTTGAGGAGAGCACGGATGAATTAAAGGGAGACTGAAAGTGCGAGTGGGGTGGAAGGTGTTAAAAGACCACCCGACAGTGTGAGTGGGTGTGATGAGTGAACAGCGGAGGAAGGTATAAAGACAGGTATTCAATCACAGACTGAGTGAAAAACTCCCTCGGTTAATTCTTTAATACGAAGAAGATGGATTTGTTTTCTTCCGTCTCTCGTTTCACATCCAGTTTTTAATGTGTCGACATCAAAGCTGACAGAATAAGATCTTCCTGTGGAGAGGCTTGACCTCTTATGTTCGCTGCACTCATCCTCAAGCAATGCACAAAAGGCAGCTGTAGTTTAAAACCCACAGCATCATTGTAAAGCCCTTCTTAGCATCTGAAGGCTTTAACATTTATCTCTTCATGTAGAGTAAGTCTTCTTCTCCTTGAAAACTAACACCTGGAAACTGCATCTTTGGATTTGAGACCGACATTAAAAACTGGACTGATAAGAACTCAGAAACTCATTACTGAAATTAAAAGAATCAGTACTGCTCACATGTCACATTTCTTGGCATGGCTTTATTGCCTGCTGGTGGATTACACGTGCAAACTCTTAATCCCCCCTTTGCTGTCAAAACGGCCGTAACCTTTTGAGACATGGACTCCACTGAAAGTGAGCTGTGGTATCTGGCAACAAGATGTTAGCAACACATCCTTTAAGTCCTGTAAGTTCCAGACCAGGCCTCCATGGACTGGTCTTGTTTGTCCAACACATCCCAGAGATGCACGATTGAGATCTGGGGAAATCTGAGGTTGTGTTGTGCCCCTCAAACTATTTCTGCTGAGTGACAAGGGGCATTATCCCCCATCAGAGGATACTGTTTCTATGAAAGGGAGTAGATGGTCTGCAATAATGCTTAGGTAGGCAGGACCCAAAGTTTTCGAGCAGAACATCACCCAAAGCATCCAACTGGCTCCACTTGCTGCTGCTTATAGTGCATCCTGGTGCCAGGTGTTCCCCAGGTAAGTGACACACATGAACCCAATGTAAAAAAAGAAACAAAACAAATGATTCATTAGGCTAGGCAATCTTCTTCCATTGCTCCATACTCCAGTTAGTGTCTATTATTGGCAGTTTCTGCAGTGAACAGGGGTCAGCTTGGGTACCCTGACCGGTCTGTGGCTACTCAGCCGCATATCAAACAAACAGCAATGAACTGTTTATTCTGTCACCTTTATATCAGAACTTTTTCTACAATTTGAACTGCTCATCTGTTGCATCAAAGCCTTTGTTCCCTACATGCATCAATGAGCTTTGTCTGCCAATGACCCTGTGGTTGGATCACAGCTGTTTCTTCCTTAGAATACACAACATGACCTTCAGCTTTGGAGATACTGTGGAGATAGCATTCTTCTGCTTCCAACACAGGACAAAATGTTCAGTTGCACCCTAATATATCCCATCCACTAACAGGAGCAATGATGAAGTCGGTGTGTGTGTGTGTGTGTGTGTGTGTGTGTGTGTGTGTGTGTGTGTGTGTTCAAATATATTTTTTCTTTTCCCTTATCTCTTCCTGCATCTGTCCACCTCTCTATCATGCTCCAGTTCCACATGTTAGTGCAAATCCACAGTATTCAGTGAGCACAGCTTATTTCCCTTTAAAGAAACATGTGATTAGTTCTGCAGACATCTGCATGGAGATACATTTGTGCACACTAATTGTAGCTTTACTAAATGACCCCCTTCTTTTGTCCTGGTTCTATAATTCCTCTATAATTATCCCCATTTCTCCCGTAGTTTGCTGGTGTCGGAAAGGGTTGATGTTGTATTAGTGAGTGTGTGCTTTAAGGTATGGTATGATATACACCATAAGCTTTCTTTAACAAAAACTTTGCACTGTTTTTGAGCCAGATTAGAATTTTTTAAATTGCTTACATTGCCCGTCAAATAGGTCAACAGAATCCCAGTAGATATTGCATTTTTAATGATGTAATTTTGTTTGTGAAAAATGGATTGTAGGGTTCATTAGTGTTTAATCACCCAGCACAGCATTATTCTTTTCATATCACTTAGCAAGCACTTTTTATCTGAAACCTAATTTATCACAATTACTTCTTCAGATAAAGATGTGGTATGAACACCTGGCAAATACAAATACACTTAAGAACTTAAACCTTACGATGGGAACCTTAATACCTTATATGTCTGAAGAGACTGTAATTAACCCCATACCCTTCGCTGGATATCAGCAGGTGCAGACTGATGCAGTGGGAAAACTTGAAACAATGAACTTCCACCATGAGGTGGTGAATAACTGTGCTGCAATAAGCAAAAAACATGAAAAAATAGAATATATTTGGATACAACGTGTAATAACATGGTACATCTTAATATTAATCCTTTTTTTTAGGTGTTCAGCTAAAGCCCAAGTCACACAGGCCAGCTAGCGAACAGTTGTGAAGGAAAAATATGTATCCCTTGACTTCTTGCAAATAGTTGGTTAAGGTTGATAGCCGTCAGTATCAAACTGATTGCTAAAGCCCATTCAAGCAGGTATAGAGATGGTCAATGACCATCTGGCAACAACAGGTTGCTTGGGAAAAATGTGTTTTCCCCAAATAATTGGTGAATGGTTACTGGGAGTCACTCTGTCAAATTGCTTGCAGTGCTGCACAATTGCTAGCAGAGTGGCTCGCTAACTACTAGCTAAGCACTAGTAAGTATGACACAAACCAGAAATGAGGATCATTGTGCCTCAAGGTAAAAGTTGCAGCAATTGAAACATGATGGCTGTAGTAGTGAGGCACAGCTTTTATTTTGAAATTGAAGGTTTGTGTCACAATTTTTCAAATTTTCCTGCCATTTGGCTAGTAGTTAGCGAGTTTGTTGGCCCAAAGCTGTGGGAAGTAGGGTGGTGTTGCAAAAGGCAGATGTGAGAATAATGTGGCAGGACGTTGCGGAGCGATCGTGGCTCAAGAGTTGGGAGTTCGCCTTGTAATCGGAAGGTTGCCGGTTCGAGCCCCGGCTTGGACAGTCTTGGTCGTTGTGTCCTTGGGCAAGACACTTCACCCATTGCCTACTGGTGGTGGTCAGAGGGCCCGGTGGTGCCAGTGTCTGTCAGTGCGCCCCAGGGTGGCTGTGGCTACAACGTAGCTTGCCATCACCAGTGTGTGAATGTGTGTGTGAATGGGTGGATGACTGGATGTGTAAAGCGCTTTGGGGTCCTTAGGGACTAGTTAAGCGCTATATAAATACAGGCCATTTACCATTCTGTTCTTTGTTCTGTTTGGCGACTGGTTTAAAGGATAGCACCGGATGCAAAATAGAATTTTAACCATGCTCTTTCTGTACTTTTTATGAACTCACCAAGGGTCATCTCCTTAATTCCTTATGTTCTTTATTCCACATGCTGTAGTTAAGTGAGCTAAAGAGTAAAAACAAAGATCATTAACAAATATCATCAAATAAAACTTGCGAATCTCAAATGAAACAGAAAACAAACTGGAACGGAAAGGCTTTTTACTGAGTATAACCTGAGAGTAGGTCTGCTGCAGTGTGCTGCTGGCTCAGGAAGCAATGAATAATGTGGATGGATGCAAGATTTTATTACTGAATCTGGCAACCCGTTTGTAAGGATAAAAAGTGAAAATTTCACATCTTTTTTTCCTGATGTTTTATACCTCTATGAACTCAGCAGGGAGGTAATCAAATAAAGAGTTTGTGAAGTGTAAAAACCTGCCCTCTTGGCCAGGTCTCTCTCGGAAAAGAGATTTTAATCTCAATGAGACTTGTACCTGGATGAATAAAGGATAATGAAAAAAGTTCTTGACTGTCAGACATATTGTGGTTGCCAAGCAAGACACACATGCAAAATAATTTTAAAGAAAAGCTTGTTGGAGTAAAGTTATTTTTTATGCAGGATAAGAAACTGAGCATCATGAAGAAGAAAGCTGATTTTTTAAGTGACTTTGAATGGTTGTTGGTGCCAGGTGGCCAGAGTATTTCAGAAACTGCTGATCTACTGGGATTTTCCCTACACAACCAGCTCTATTGTTTACAAAGAATGATCTGAAAAAGAGAAAATATCCAGAAAGCTGTTGTTAGAGGTCAGAGGAGAATGGTCAGGCTGCTTTGAGCTGATAGGAAGGCAACAGTCACTCAAATAACCACTTGTATGGTATGCAGAAGAGCATCTCTGAACATGCAACACGTGAAACCTAGAAGCAGATGGGCTGCTGTAGCAGAATATCACACCAGGTGTCTCTCCTGTCAGCTAAGAACATGAAACTGACGCAGCAATATACACAGGCTTTGTGTGAAAGGTTGCCAGGTTGGATGAGTCTCTCCGTCTGCAGCAACATTCAGATGGTAGGGTCAGAAACAACATGGATCCTTCCTTCCTTGTATCAATGCTTAAGGCTGGTGCTTTTTCACTTTGCACATTTTGGGCCACTTAGTAACAGCTGAGCTTTGATCACAGCCTCCCTGAGTGTTGTTGCTGACCATATCCATCCCTTTGTAACCACAGTCTACTCATATTCTGATGGCTGCTTTCAGCAGGATAACACACCATGTCACAAAACTCAAATAATCTCAAACTGGTTTCTTGAACATGGCAATGCGTTCACTGTACTCAAATGGCCTCCACAGTCACCAGATCTCAGTCCAGTAGAGCACCTTTGGGATGTGGTGGAACAGAAGATTTACATCATGGATGTGCAGCTGACAAAACTGTGTGATGCTGTCATCTGAGGAATGTTTCCAGCTCCTCGTTGAATCTATGTCATGAAGAATAAAAGGACCTCTGAAGGCAACAGAGGGACTAATCCAGTGCTAGTAAGGTGTACTTAATGAAGTGAGGTACAAGTGGTGCAGGCTTGTTAAGAAAGCTTGATCCCATGGTAAGGAAGCACCACAAGCCTTTTTATCCTGGTGACTATGCTGCCGGACTGACATAAACTAATTCACTTCCATGCTAGACTCACCGATATATCGACTAACTGACATTTATTTTAGCAGATTTGAGAAACTCTATTGTGTCCAAATCAATCATGAGGTGTTTAGAAAGTATTACAAGGAGCAATAAGTGCTGGAACACAAGTTTTCCTATATATTGAATAATTCTGGTGTGCAGATTTCAGCTTCAGTTACACAGTACTGGATGCATCTTGTTTTCTATGTCAGTTTAGTGAATGCTCGACTTTCCTCACAGTGTTTAAGCTGTAAACCTTTTGTAAAGTCAACCTTAATTCAGCAAAGGTTAACTTAGTTTGTGAAGAACTGAATCAAAGCGCTGAAGACAATTGTTGATCCTTCAAAGGGACACAGAGGCTGAATTTAAATGATGAAGCCTTCTGATTGTCAGGCGGTCTTCTTGTACACTGCACAGTATACAGTATAGGGTGTTATCAATTAATTAGACAACCTAGCGAAAGATATATTACAGTCAAATAAAAAAAATATTATGCAGCTCTAAGTGTGTTCAGTATAAAGGTTATCAGAGAGATTTAGAACAATAACAAAAACCATAATCAGATACAAATTGATTGGGTTTCCCCCCTTAGCAGTGTCAGTTTACAGAGCCTGTTTTTTTTTTTTTGTGAGAAAAGACATTTCCACCCTTTTTTATATCTATAAAAAAGTATAATTAAGAATTATAGCTCATTTCGGTTTTCTTTTTATTAGCACTGTAAATATGCAGTGATAACGGCGTGGAAACAGCAGTGAGTAATAATAATGTACGCAGAACCGGCCAGGCTTGACTGTTTCTTGGAAAAGCCTGTGCTGGTATATTATGCCTTTTACGCTCCACAGCAGCTTTATGACCTTTATTAAGATGCTCATTCTAACAGTGTGTGCACTCGCAGTACTGTCTGTGTGTGTGTGTGTGTGTGTGTGTGTGTGTGTGTGTGTGTGTGTGTGTGCATGCAGTTGTATGTGGGAGTGCATGCGCCTGTGTCCACCAGTTTATGGTATGTCTGTATGTGGCTCTGCGCCTGTACTCGTGTTAGTGGTGTGAGAGTCTGTGTGCACATGTGTTCAATCAAGTCTATAAAGCGATAACTTAAAGAAAATCCCATCAGAGCATTTCTGGTCGGCTGTTCTGAAGGATTTACTGATTGTGGCCCACACACTTCAGTTCCCCCAACAAGCACTGTGATCGCTAGAAAATGTGCTGGCTTTGACTTTTCTCCACATGAGTAAAATTCAATTCAGTTTCTGAACTTTGGTGGCTGAAAGTGTCAGTACTATGTTGTGGATGTTTTGAAAGAGATTTTTGACACGCTAAGATTTGTCTCGTTATTGCTTGCATATGCGATTGTGTGTGTTTATTCAGCAGCTTGCAGATTGTTTGCAAGTTTTTGCCCGTCAGTGATTTTTGATGGTGTTTCATTGTGTAAGTTGTTCCACTTTAGTTACAGCTTTACCCATGATGGAAACCCCTGAGGGTCATCGCAGCCTATTAAAGTGAATATATTCTCCTCCTTTAATAATGGTGAAGTGAAACCTTGCTTGCATGTGTTCCATTCAGCAGGGACAGTCTCAATGCGTCTTTGGGGAGAGTTTTAAACAGGGTTATAGACAATTATTACTTCTATTTTCCTTCTTTTTTTTACCAAGTAGAGGGTGGGTGAACTGATTATCTACAATATGTGTTTACCCCAAGATAAAGCTTTTTGTTTTCTTTCTCATGGGTCTCTCTGTTCTGGGTCAGGCAAATAAACAACTAGCTACTTTGTTTGGGCATCAGACATCATTTGGAGATCTTCAGCTGATTTCTTTATGAGATCAAAAGCAAAAAGCACCCCTGGTTTGAATTTTGCTTCTATCCTCTTTGAACTCATCTCCTTGTGCACCTCTGGACCACTTTTCAGCCCTGCTGTTGTCTTTAGAGTCCTTCCTTGTATACTAACCACTTGCAGAAGCACATCTGGACTATTGCAGTGAACGTTCATGTCAAGCTGACTCAACTTTCATGTTTAGGATCATCAGTGATAATAAGAGCCGGGCCCCAGCAGCACATCAGGTCAGGTGCAGGGCCAGGTGGTCCTCAGTTCCCCGGGGTTGGACTGTCAGTGCTAATTTCAACTGAAAACTCCTCAGTGAGAAGAATCTGCAGAACTGTTGTTGCATGCCATTGCACTCGTTCAAAGTGCATTGAAAAGTTTAGTTTGATTTGCCAGATTTGTCTCTTTGCAATTTCGTCCCGGGCAGAAATTCAAGTCGCATTTTAAACACAGTGGAGAAGATCCAGCATACATCAGAGATGCAGAAACTTAAGTGAAAATGTGACTTCCAGGGAGCGATCTAAAAGTAGCAGAAGTGCTCAAAGCACTGCAGACTGTAGTCTTTATTCCAAAGAGTCAAGTGTTCTTTAAGTTATGCTGGGAGTACCACAGAAAGTCGTACCTTTAGCTTTACCAGATTTACTCCTCACAGGGTAGTCGGGGGAGCTGGAGCCTCTCCCGGCTGTCGTTGGGTGAGAGGCGGGGTACACCCTGGGCAGGTCGCCAGTCCATCACAGGCGTAACACAAACAGACAGACACCTACAGCTACTTTAGAATCAGACAAAGGCACATGCAGAGAGAACGTGCAAACTCTTTACAAAAAAGGGCCCAGTCGACCAGCATGTTTGAGTCTGGTAACTTTCTGTTGTGAGATGTTAGTGCTTAGCTCTACACCACAGTGCCACCCTGATTAGTGATATTACAGTAATAAAGGGCATACATGCAGTTGGTTATTCTATATGGTCCATTAATAGTGACAATGTCTTTAGCAACGTCCTTGTGTTTCCTAGTTAAGACCAATGTTAAAAAATAATAATAACCCCCCCCCCATCTATTTATATTGCAATGGTTTTTACACCGGAATGATAAGTAATAACTTGGACTTTAACAACACAGAGTCATCAGGACACCCAAGTAGTCTATTTTGCGTGACGTGCCTCCATAGCCTTTCTCTTGGTCGCTTAGCACTTTATCATTTACTGAATGTAATTTTCTCAGTGCTTTTTAAGGACATATTGAGGTTTCTCCCTTGTAGCATGCCAATTTGATATCATGCATCTCTAACGTACTGACCGTGACCCAGTAGATGAAAGAAATCCTTATGTTTAAATAATTAATAAAGGTCTAGACTAATTGTTTGACATTCATCGGGCAACCATTGTTTCCCTGCTATAGGCTGCATGAATTAGACTGCCTGAATAGGAGATTACATCAACTTTTTTGTTTTGTTATGTCCTTTATTGTTATAATAGAAACTAATCGCCTTAAACAGGCTTGACAGCAATGTTGCCTCTTCTGTGTCTTTATAGATTAAAAGATCTCATAAAGGCTGTATGTTTCCATTTCCATTTGGACTCCTAATTTTGTTGTAAAGTAAAGTTTGTAAAATTTCTTGATTTATTACTATTATTGTTTTGTTTCAGACTCTCTGGTTTGTCTGAAAGTGTGTGAGTGTGTGTCCATGTATTAATCTCCTTTATTGATTGAAGTCCTAATTAATGTATAAAGCAGCCAATAAGGATTAGTTGAACAAACAGCTTAAAAGAAAACACAACAAAGAGCCTCTTGTTATTGCTAAATGGTGAGTTTTTGTTATTTGTACATTTTAGATAGGGTGTCTACAGTTGAAAGGAAAACATATTTAATTTTTAATTTTACTCGTGCACCCACTTCATATGTACACAGCTGGCAGTGATCGTGTGCGCTCATTCCTCTTCTTCGCTTGTGTTATCCAAATTGCTTCAGGGACTCATTCTACAAGTCTTCTGGTGACAACACCACTTAGATACAGTATATCTGAGGTGGCTCGTTGCTCAGTTTGTCCTATCCTTCTGTCGCTGGCTGATCCTCTGCTGCTCAGCGATGATTCTCAATACAGAGAAACAGATCAGCCTTGTGGTCCTTGTCACAGCAACAGACATGCCGTACAGGTGGCAATAGCTGCCATATTTTTAGACATCAGACAGATATGTTGAGTTTTATTTAACAGCTGCTGATGTGGTACATTTCTCCTAATTTGTACATCTTAATAATGCACACTGCAAACTCATTACTGTTCCTCTGTATTAAAAGGTTCGCCACATAATTCAAATAATCCCCAGGCTGTGGTGCTCACAGAAACTGTATCACTCTGCAGAAGAAAAATTCCATCTATGATTTCTGAAAAGAGACATTCTGCCGAGGCTTTCAAATGATTTTTTGATGCTTGCCACAAGGCAAGTGCCATCTGGTTCCATTATATCCAAGTGAAAGCAGACATCTCTACAGCTGATAACCACAAAACTTGGCAACTCATGCCTGGACAGTGCATAAATAGCACTGCAGGCCAGAGAAACATAAAAATAAAATAAAAATAATAATGGTAATTTGGTTTTGGGGTGAACTGTTAATCATAGGTCTTAACTCTCTGCCAGCAGCCCTTACAGCTTTTAGGCTCATCTGTATGTGTGCACTCTGGTGTGTCTGACTGACTGTTGAATCAAGATTTCGGTGTAAAAATGGACTTTAGTGCCCCAGATGTCCCAAATGTTATTTGTTACAGTGTGAAAATGTGTTATTTTGTATGAAGCTTGTTAATTCCTCATTTAGTTGCAGAGAACTTCAGGCGGAAATACATGCTAATCCCTGTTTAAACAGGATTAGTGTTTCTCCAAGTCTGATAATGGGAATGTTGCAAGTGGCATCCTTAATTTGGATCCAATGGGAATCTGCAGTGGCTGTCATTTTTAAAAGCCTGTGAAGTGCAAAATCCACAACAACCTATTTGAGTTTAGCCAACAAATAATGTTTAATATATATGATAATTTAGTCTGACATGTTAATCCTGCATTATGTTTTTATCATCCAGCAGATGATGCTGGACCAGCTGTTCATGTTAAAGCACAAACTCCTGTGCAAAGCCGGGAGCTTTAACCTGTGCAACAGATTCTCTTGGAGTTAATATGGAAAAAAACCCAAAAACATCAGAGACCCTTTCCCGCAACATTATTTCAAGCACATAGTGATAGAAATCCTCAGTAAATTAAAAGGTCAGCAAATAAACAACGGTGGTGTGATCACAATTTTGTGGTTACTCCGAGTCGGTGAGATGGATATTTTATAGCAGCAAAAGCAGAGCGACATGTACGCAGAGACTCGATTTAACTTGTTAAGTTTATAAAAGTGAAGGAAAAGTCGTCTGAAACACTAAAACATAAATTTCAGACGCTTACAGCAGTGTACCCCTCTATCTCCATGCTCACAATGAAGTCAAGCTGAAACCATCAGCCTCAGCTGGCACAGTACTGCACCGATCATCCACCTCATGTTTACAGATTTTAAATAATCGCTTTCTTTTTTATTGTTCTGTCAATGCTTCAGAGGTTTGTGTGTAATTTGTTGTGATTTGGAAACTAAATTAAAAATAAAAAGACTACCACGTTTGAAAGCTCATAATCGAAACAGAAGTGTGTGTGTGTGTGTGTGTGTGTGTGTGTGTGTGTGTGTCTCTTCTGGCTGACGCTGAAATCTGTGATTTTTTTTATTTTTTTAAACTTAGTAAAATGTTATTTGAGTAATGTGGCACATTACAACGAGACAAGAAGCTTGCTGACGTAATTTCTCTAGTAAATACACTGATTATCCACATCTTCATTTTCTCTCCCTCTGCGTGGAAATCCGCGTTCAACAACAGGAAAGAGACCTTTTTAATATAGTCACGATCGTAGTGCAGAATCTCAGAACAGTTAACACAAAAGCATCACAACGAAACAGCCTTTAAGGTGTGTGTGTTTGTGTCTGTGCACGCCTGTGTGTGTGCATGTGTGCCTCTCTGTGTGGGTACAGTGTTTGCTGAAGGAAAATGTGGGATCACTGAAAAATCTCATTTAGTGTTTGCTTTGTTTTGCCCCCAGGCTCTGAGTCATGTAGGACCACAGTTGAGGTTCGGGGAAATTAAACCAGAGAGATCTGTTGTTAGACACTTTGAAAAAAAATGGATTCATTTTGTTCTTTTCAAATAACAAATCCAAACAAATTTGCAGTGTTCTGAAACAGTGGGCATGTGTAAGTACATGTATATTGATCTGCTTGTCTGAATGTCTGAAAAGTGAAGCAAATCCACTTTCTCTATTAGCCAGGAGAGGGTGAATCACCTGGCTTTGAAAAAGAAGTCCAAATTTATAGAATTTTATAGAAGAAGGGAAAACATCCCCTTCTAACTTGATTTATGACCTCAGTGAACACTTCCCTCACGAGTTTATGGTCTCAGTTTGGAGTTTCAGTTCCTGTTACAGGAAATAGACAATAAAGCAAGCTATGATGGAGGGCTGCCTTGTAATTGATAAGTCATAAGGTGTTAGCCTGCCTTGTCCTTGGTTTTTCCATTAGAGCCCACTCTTGCTTGTCAAGTCTGGTTTCAAAATGATGGGAACATCTAAAATGCCAAATCCAAGGTTTCAAAATGACTCCAGAACCGTTGTTTATATACAGTCTGTCATAAAATTGTACAATATTTCTGTTTCTGCGTTGCCAGAAACCAAAATATTGCAAACCAACAAGAAAATATATTTCAGTTCAGGATTTCATCAACAGTCTGTCCTTAGTTTTCACTTGAAGCTGCTGCAGATACCCCCCCAAAATATCATAATCTACTGCAAAAAGCCCCTCAAGAATAGTTTTTGACAGTAGCGTGAAATATCTGCAGTCAGCACCTCTGAAAATTGAAGGGAAATTGATTTGCGCCTGCATGAGTGAGGTGCTGTTTTGGGATGATGGATATCAGCTTGGTTCAATATGGCAAAGGGAAAAATTATAGAACAACAGATGAGAGAATTACCTGACTCTCCAACAGAGGCTCTGTAGCGGTATGGATCATGTTTTGTGGAAATTGCCTTTCTTTCCCCGAGATACTTTGGAAACCACTAACGCTGAACAAGAAGGCCACTTGACAACAACTAGATCAGAGACTTTGGCAGAATGATTCAGGCCTGAGTGATGAGTATCCTTGCCTACGCAGCCAGTCTGAGTCACTGCAGACGCACACAGCGCTGTGCCCGGTTGTGTCCTTCTGCAACTGTTCTGCTGTGCCAGTAACGTGTACGCACAGTTAATGGTGCCTACTGATTTTTACACATGCAAGATTGTACCGGAATCCACACGGCTTTTCATTTCCCTCGCCCCTCGTGAGCAAACGTACAACAATAACACCATTACATCTGTGCATATATATTCCCGGCTCATTTCTGTAAGCGTGAAGCTAATTGTTGGTAATTTGCATTTTAAATATCTAACTTAATGCAGATTTGCCTCAAGAGAAAAATTAAGCATGTATGTATTTTTTCATAACAAGGGGACCACTACAACTGCAATCCTGTTCCAACAGAGCTGAATAGATGGGAGTGTCTGATCCATTATAGCTCCTGGTGGTATTCCCCTATTGTGGGGGCTGAATTACAGTACACTGCAGGTCCTTTTATTATTTCCTTGTACACCAAGCTGAACTCATTCCTCATGTCCATGTTTCGCTTGTGTCAAATTTTCTTCCAGTTCTCAATCAGTTTCCCCTTGAAGTAGCTTACAGAGCATGCAGCTTATATACAGAGCTTATCATATCCTCAAGTCATATTGTAGTGGAGAGTATGGACCCCAAAAGTAGACTCAGATGATGGAAGTGATTAACAGAAAACAACTTTCCAATAACCAGCAAATATAGGAACAATGTTCATAAAGCCAAACCAGGGAAACTGGGAGATATTTGAGGAGGAGTCCTACAGATGATAAAAAACAATTGATAGTCCAAAGTCAAAAACGCAGGGTCAGACCCAGGACCATGATATCTTATGTTTCTGGGTCAGGAAGTCCATTAAATCATGTCAGAAAAAGAGTTTGTATTTGTAAACTTAAAGAGTGGAAAGCATGGAGGTCCGGATGTTAGCGCTGTTGACTCACAGCAAGAAGGTCCGAGGTTTGAATCCACCATTTGCCTGGGGCTTTTCTGTGTGTAGTTGGCATGTTCTCCCCGTGACTGTGTAGGTACTCTGACTTTATCCCACAGTCCAAAGACATGCAGTTAGTGGGGTTCGGATAATTGCTCAATCTAAACTTCCCATAGGTGTGAACGTGTTAGGGACGGGCTGGCACCCGATCCAGGATCCTATTTGTATACATTTCTGTAGGTATATATGTATGGTCCAAAAGGGGAGCTGGGATAGGCCACCCCCACCCCTACTCCCCCACCCCCCAACCCTTAACTGGATGGACAGTTGGAACTTAAGGAGTGTTATTATAATGCACAGACATGCATTTATGTACACACAGGTGAAACCTTAAATGTCTTCACACTCACACAACTGTAAAGTTGTCCAAAGACTGATTGGCTGAACGTGCACCTCCTGCTGCTCCTATTAGTCGTATTATTTTGCCCTCATTGCTAGGTGACAGCTTTTATATTGCTCCCATACACAGGCTGCTGCATTACTCTGTCTGTGTGCAGGCTTTAAGAGCTCCTCCCATTACCTTTTTACCCCACCCACTCAATGTTCAAGCTTTAACCGACATTGAATAACCCCACTGCTGAGACTGCTCCTTGGTGTATGCACTAACATATGCCAACAACACAACACTGACCTATAATGCATGGAAACATTTTCGCTCAGATGGACCCACTGGCAGGCACAACATGTGAGCTGATGCAAACGGATGTATAGACACACACACACTCGTGCAAGTTTATGTATAGGGCACACGTGAGCATATTTCCACATAAAAACAGAATTAGCCTCTTTTTTCTGCAATAACAGGCATCAGTGCGTTTTTCAATTGAGCTCCA